>NC_141877.1:191642429-191943452 GCF_056163025.1 Triticum urartu | reverse complement strand
TCTCGAATGTTGGCAGCTATCTGTCGATGATGATTCTGAACTCCCTGGAGCCATCATCTCGTCCCACCAGGGTTGCATTCAATGCATCTGCATCCCGGCATGCTACCTGCTGGACATACCCTGCACGGTGGCCACCTGGCTGACATCCCATCAATTCGATAAACTCTAGCAGCTTCAGTTCTACCATGACTATGTATGTAACATACCATGAACCGATGTATCTGTGCCCTAGCCACCAATGTCCATCTCATGGTTTTCCTCCTCTCTCCACACCGCCACCTTCGTCTGGTGCCATCTAGTAGACAATCTGGTACAAATTCTTCGACTCCCACTGCTAAAAAAACATGCGCTTGTGGTGGTTGATCTATCGGAGGCCGCACTACACAACATCACCCACTCCAGCTGCCCTGCCCTGGAGTGCTTGCTGCTTGTTTTTGGAATAGAAATTTGTATCCTCTGTCTCAAAATAAAGTCGCCCCACCTTGTAAGCATGGTAATCTGTTTTTTTGGACATGATCTCATCATCAAAGATGCGCCTTCACTTCAAAGGTTGCTCCTTGATTCTACTATAGTACCTTCCCAAATAATTATAGTCTTCGCGCCTAAACTGGAGACCTTGGGTGCAATTCGTGATCCTTTTAGATGGTTCAAGATGGTGTTTGGCTCCACACCTATTGAGGTACTGTATATTATTCATGTAAACTTTTGTAATCTGCTTTTTTCATTTGTGCGCATAAGTTAAGTATCATCTTGGAGTACACTTTTGGTACTAATATTATGTTCTATGCTCAATGAAGAGCTTGTCCATCCTATCAGTGGTGGTGGATTATGTCAAGACCTTACATATCAGTATGTGGTGTTTTGATCTAAACACGATTATTGGCTTGCTGCAATGCTTTCCATGTCTGGAGAATTTGTATATAAAGGTGATGATTTCACGCACATTGAAAGCCTATATATAATGTACTATAATTAATTGTTCAGCCATCACTCTATCAACATAATCTTTTTTAGACATTGAGTGTTTTCAATCTTCATCTCTATTTAGGCACTAACACATGGAAAACAAGTATAACCAATCGATGGTTCAAGAAGCACCGGGATTTTCTCAGATCTCATGACATTCGTTTGAAGACAGTGATGCTAGAAGGATATGCATCCAACAATGCAAACACTAGCTTTGACACGTTCTTCATGTTAAATGCGAGGGGACTATTGTCCATGAGGATTAAGTTTTTCGACAAGAAATTTCTTATGGCTCCAAGTGTTGAACAGCATAAAAAGAAGTTTCAGGTGGATCTAAGGGCTTCTGATCATGCTCGGCTTCTATTTACAACAGCTTGTCACCATGGACCAGTAGAATTTCTGTCCCGGGATCTTGATTGTATGGATCAGATCGATCCATTTGATTGTGACTATTGAAAACTTTGGTTGAGTTATATGTCATTGTCATGTTCAATCTGGATTTTTTCTAAACCTGATGAGCAATAAATCCTCATGCTTTTGTACTGTTTGTAAGCTTGAGTTAGATATTGTTGCCCTTTTCAACTCGGCTTTGACCCATATTTTCTTTCATACTAGGCCAATGGCTTGCCATTTCTTTAATTAAGACATAAATATTATAAGCATTCACACATAGGGAAAGAACATCACTGTCACGGGATCCTTGATATCTTTGTTCATTACAGAATCGCAAGTTCTTAGCGCCCACCAGCACCCACAAACTTATTTTTAGCTAGCACACCAAATGGGCTTTAATTCTTAATAAGAAAAGCTGCATGTAGTGACATATTTGGATTTGTCATTTGGGACCCACGAGAAAAAGCCTATCCAGGGCGGTGCTGACTCGACAGTAAACATTGAGAAACCTGGTTTTAAAATTACTGTAAATCCAAAACTCGCCTCAAAATCATGAAACTTGGCATGGTGTTCTCACATAGCACCAACATGTTGTGGTAAAGAATTAGTCCAATTTGGGACAAGTTTTGGTACAAACTTCTTACAAACCGGAGCTTCTCTCAAAAAGGCTCATGGTTCCGAGAGGGAACTTGTCACCTATGTATGGAAACGACATATGCTGTATCTTCCCGCCTTGATTTATTTTACAGAGGCAATATGCAACTATAGGAGTGTCGTCCTAACAAGTATGAAATTACTCAGGGTATGTTTTGCCTTTTTATATATTATTTGAGTTTTCTAGGCATTTTGGGACATACTCCCTCCGTTCCAACTTACTCGCCGCAGAAATGGATGTATCTAGAACTAAAATACATCTAGATACATCTATACCTAAGACAAGTAATTCGGAATGGAGGGAGTACTTTGGTGTGTGCAAAGGTCATGTGTGTACTAGCCACCTATGTAACTGGATGTTCAATTTTTTTATGGAATCAAGTCCTTATAAGTTATAAGTGTTGGGGAATGCAATATTTCAAATTTTTTTCCTATGATCACGTAGGATCTATATAGGAGATGCATAGAAATGAGAGGGGAGAGTGTGTCTACATACCCTCATTGACCGAAAGCAGAAGTGTTAAGTAACGCGGTTGATGTAGTAGAATGTCTTCGTGATCCAACCGATCAAGTACCGAACACACGGCACCTCCGTGATCTGCACACGTTCAGCTCGGTGACGTCCCTCGAACTCTAGATCTAGCTGAGGCCGAGGGAGAGTTTCATCAGCACGACGGCGTGTTGACGGTGATGATGAAGTTACCAATGCAGTGCTTCGCCTAAGCACTACGACAATATGACCAAGGTGGAAATCAATGGAGGGGGGCACTGCACATGGCTAAGAAATCAACTTGTGTGTATATGGGGTGCCCCCTCCCCCGTATATAAAGGAGGGGAGGAGGGGGCCGACCGGTCTCATGGGGCGTGCACCAAGGGGGGAATCCTACTCCTACTAGGAGTAGGTTCCTCCCTTTCCTAGTCCAACTAGGAGGGGATGGAAAGAGGAAAAGGGAGAGAAGGAAAGGGGGGCGCCCTCCTCCCCCATTTGGATTGGGCTTTGGGGGCGTGCGCCTCCACCTGGCCGCCTCCTCCTCTCTTCCACTAAGACCCATGAAGGCCCATTAACCCTTGAGGGGGTTCTGGTAATCCCCCGGTACTCTGAAAAATGCCCGAACCTATCCGAAACCTTTCCGGTGTCCACACATAACCTTCCAATATATCAATCTTTATGTCTCAACCATTTCGAGACTCCTCGTCATATCCGTGATCACAACCGGGGCTCCGAACAACTTTCGATACATCAAATCACATAACTCACAATACATATCGTCATCGAACGTTAAGCGTGCAGACCCTACGGGTTCGAGAACTATGTAGACATGGCCGAGACTCATCTCCAGTCAATAACCAACAGTGAAACATGGATGCTCATATTAGTTCCTACATATTCTGCGAAGATCTTGATCGGTCAAACCGCATAACAACATACGTTGTTCCCTTTGTCATCGGTATGTTACTTGCCCGAGATTTGATCCTCGGTATCATCATACCTAGTTCAATCTTGTCACCAGCAAGTATCTTTACTCGTTACATAATGCATCATCCCGTAACAAACTCAATAGTCACATTGCTTGCAAGGCTCATAGTGATGTGCGTTACCGAGAGGGCCCACAGATACCTCTTCGACAATCAGAGTGACAAATCCTAATCTCGATCTATGCCTACTCAACAAACACCATCAGAGACACGTGTAGAGCATCTTTATAATTACCCAGTTTCGTTGTGACGTTTGATAGCACACTAAGTGTTCCTCCGGTGTTTGGGAGTTGCATAATCTCATAGTCATAGGAACATGTATAAGTTACGGAGAAAGCAATAGCAATAAACTAAACGATCATAGTGCTAAGCTAACGGATGGGTCTAGTCCATCACATCATTCTCTAATGATGTGATCCCGTTCATCAAATGAAAACACATGTCTATGGTTATGAAACTTAACCATCTTTGATTAACGAGCTAGTCCAGTAGAGGCATACTAGGGACACTCTGTTTGTCTATGTATTCACACATGTACTAAGTTTCCGGTTAATACAATTCTAGCATGAATAATAAACATTTATCATGATATAAGGAAATATAAATAACAACTTTATTATTGCCTCTAGGGCGTATTTCCTTCAATAAGTACATATGTTGTTGTTCTGTGTGCAATGACATCGCACGCGGACCATACTAGAGAACCCGTCGGTGATGATTTCATCAATCGTTGACAATTATATACCACCAAGCATTTGCCCAGAACACACACGGCTTATTAGCAGCAATCATCTGTATTATTATCGATCTTCACACACATTTCTAATTACTGACATGTTTGCTGCGTATCACACACATCTTGTTAAATTGAACCCTTTGTGTTCTCTTGGCTCAAAGCAAACTGTTCATTCGAGTGAACCGTATGCCGTATATCACACACACCTTGATATGGATGACCATTTCTTTTGTGTTGCCTAATCACAAATAGTCATCCGAGTGAACTGTATGCCGTATATCACACATGCCTTCATCTGGCTGCCTGTTTCTGTTGTTCTGCCTCATCGCAAACAGTTCATTGAACTCAATCGTATGCCTAGCATCGCACACGCAAATAAAATCTGAACCGTGTTTGATGTATCCGCCATCGCAAATGTTTTGCACCTTTTTTGACGGGTTTTGTACATCATCGTTTGTGATTAATTCATCGCACACAGTTTCTTCGAAGGGTCTCTGATCGTAGTGTCGCATTAGCAGTATCTTGCAGTAGTTTTCTTCTTGCCCTTCTTGATGGGTGCCTTATAGGGCATTACGACCATCATTTGTTCCAGCTTCTTTGATCGGGGCTCTTCTGGCAGCGATGTCGGGCCGCTAATCTTTTCGTCATTGGCAAGCCAACCCTGCAAAATCCGCATAAAAGGTTAGGCCAAATCATATGCGGCATGAATATCCGAACACACCTCAAAGAAAAATGCTACTCACCTCCTTTGGGGGGTTCGCGGCGTCAAGGCCGATGTCCTTCCCCTCGACCGGCCACTCCCTCTGGGGCTTGAATAGCTGGCACCATATTTATCGTGGGTCATGCTGTAGAGGTGCTGCACGGTGGTCGGATCCACGAGCTTATGCTCCCAAATTGGCTTGGCCCTCTCTTGGCAAGGGAGGAGCCAGCGGTGGAGCATGATCTGGACCACATCAACCAGCTTCGTGCCGGTCTCTATTATGTTGTCAACACGCTTCTGCAACGCCTTCGTGTGGGAAACACACCCCCAGTCTGGGCTCTTGGTGGTCCATGAGGCCAGTATGGTAGGGGTCCGGACCTGAATGCGGGAGCCTCTCCCCAGACGGCATCCCTTGGCTCGCTGATATAAAACCACCACTCCTTTTTCCACATCCTGATGGTGTCGATGAACTGGCCGTCCGACCATTAGACCCACGTTAGTTTACTAATCATGGCCCTGCCACAGTCCGCATGCTCACCGCCAACCACTTTGAGCTTAACATTGAACACCTTTAGCCATAAACCAAAGTGCGGCTGGACTCGAAAGAGCGCTTTATAGAAGACGATGAAGGTCGAGATTAAAGGAAATATGCCCTAGAGGCAATAATAAAGTTCTTATTTATATTTCCTTACACTACAAAAAAATACACTTCCGTGATGATACATGTTTGTCACAGTAGGTCACTTTTTTTGTCATGCATGTACATCCATGACAAATTTATGACAGAATCAAGATAGTCATACCTGTGCTGTCGTAGAAATGTTCCATGACATTACCAAACTTATCATCATGGAAGTGTCCACTTCCATGACAATAAATCGCGCGTCATAGAAGTGCTTTCGTCAAGGGTGACCGACACGTGGCATCCACCGTAACGGAACGCCGTTGAGATAACGGGTCGGGTTTTGGATCCGATAACCTGTTAATGGCCCCGACCAATGGGGATTTTCCACGTGTAAAATCATCATTGGCTAGAGGAAACACGTGTCGGCTCATTGTTGGGACAGATGTCATCCACTCACTGGACAGAAGGCGTCTATGATACGTCGACATGTGGCACGGCCCAACAGTTGACCATTCTGTGAAAAGGCCGGCCCATTTGACTTGGTCAAAAGCTGGCGGGCTGGCCCATGGAAAGCCTGTTAACGGCTTGTTCACATATAGCCCATTTACAGCCCACTAACCCAAGGCCCGTTACGCCCTATCCGAATTAGGCCCAGTAGCGTCATCTGGGCCGTCCAATATGATTCCAGCCCGTTTTCACTTCTGGCCCATGTATAGCCCATGACGTCTTTCGGCCCATATGAGGCCCTTTGTAACTCTTGTCCCATTAGCGGCCCATGCTGAAACTGGCCCGTAATGAACAGTGTATCACTTTACACCCATTAACGGCCCTTGGGGAAACTGGCCCGTAATGAACAATGTATCACTTTATACCCATTAACGGCCCGTTATTCCATTGGGCCGTCTCTAGCCCATGTTATCTTTCAGCCTTCTCAGAGCCAATTTATTCTTGGGCTCATTTCCAGCATTCGTTTACTTACGGCCCGTTACTGTCATTTTCTGCTTGTGGTCCAAATTCAGCCCGTGGTTACAGTGGGCCTGTTTGTGGTCCGTTAATATGTTGGGCCGTTTTCATAGCATCATCAAATACGGCCTATTAACGATGGCCCGTTATGGTCGGCCCATGAACAGACGATTCCAACTCTAGCCCGTTTACAGCCAGAATGCGGTCTGTTTGGCCCATGTTTGGCCAATCGATCATACAGCCCGTATAAGGCCCATTGATGATACGGCCCGTAGAAGGCCCATTGATGATATGGCCCGTAGAAGGCCCATTTTTTCTATGGCCCGTAGAAGGCCCACTGTTTCTAGGGCGCGTAGAAGGCCCATTGTTTATACGGCCCGTAGAAGGCCAACTGTTTCTACGGCCCATAGAAGGCCCACTGTTTCTACGGCCCGTAGGAGGCCGAGTGTCACTACAGTAAATATTAGCCCATGGTTATTGTGGCCTAGTTTTAAAAAATAGGTTATTGCGGCCACTAGCAAACCGTAGAAAAAGAACTGCACTGACTACAAGCAAACAAATAAACAAGACAACAAGGAAATAAATAAGCAAGCAACTTACACTAGGCTATCACGGCTATTACACATATTACATCCACTGGGCATCAAAGTTCGCCACCAGTGCAAATATAGGGAACACAGCAGCATATAAACGCCGCAGCAAAACAAGTCCAGAACTGAAACCACTTTAGAAGAGCTCAATAAACAATATCCTGGGTACCCATAATGCTGGCAAGATGCTTAGCAAGCTTATTAAGTTTCTCTTGTTTCGTGCACCATAGCTACGAAAGTATGCATCTGAATTCTGCAGGGACTTCCTCAGTCCTTTGGCTTCCTGTTGCATAACATCTGATCAATGTATTTCAACTTGAAGTTGAGACTCAAGAAGCCGAACTGATTCATGCAATGAGTTCGAAGAGCTGGTGCCAGCAGTGGTAGCCAGTAACTCGAACACTACATCAAGATAGGACTTTGGGGTTGTCTCAGTTTCTTCAATATAGTTTTTATCAGATTTCTTGGAGACCAACAGGGATGTCTCACTATCTTGAACCTTATCTGCATTACTTCCTTTACCATTGCATAATAGGGTACTCTTCTCCAATATTTTATCTGCGTTCTAAAAGAGAAACAAACAAACACATCTCAGGTTTACAATGTAGTGTATGAAACTCATTTTGGTAAACCAGTTCAGTAGTAAGGTGGACAGGATAACAACATGAAACAAACATATATCTATGTAGTATGGTCAATGTATGGTCTATATCATTCTAGTTTATGTTGCCAAATCAAGATAGATACAGTTCGAATCATATCTATTTAAGACAAAGCAACATAGACAGAATATAAGTGTGGGAAACTACACAGCAATAACAACACTTGTAATGTGCATGGCATGAGAACATAACTATTTATTCAATTGAAACTGAAATCAACATAGAGCAAGTTACAACAGCAAACAGCCAAACACGTTGAAGAAACAGGTTTAAAACATACCTGTTGCACCATTGGAGTTTCAATTGCATCGTCCAAATTTGAAATTAGTTGGTATCAGTAAATACAATGATGCAAGAGCAAAGTAGTATGAACCATAGCTACGAAACCTGACCTGAGAACAATTCTTCTTCTGCCTTAAGCGTTGACTTCGGATTCGGAGTGGTGGTCCTTGTGATTTGGGCACTGTAGTTGCCTTACTAACTGCTCGCATTTGGGTGCTCTGTGGTGGAGACGGTGCTGTGTCAATGCGAACTGGGTGTCTATCTGCTGGGGTTGGGGTTAGAAGGGGTGTAGCTGGTTCTCTGTCCAACTGGGTAGGGGTACAATCTGCATGAGTGTGGGTTATGTGTGGTGGGGCTGGTTCTTGGGCAAGTACAACCGTGGTTCTATCTGCATCGACAGGTAGCACGATCTTTTCTGAAGACCGTGTTTTTACTCCCACAGATACTGCCATCACTCCCTCCAATTGAAATGGCTGATAAACAAGAAAAGTAATTGAATGTACAGACATTGTAAGATAGACAGGTGCAATGGATAGTAGGGAAGAAAACAGGGCATGAAATAATTCACATTTATGTTGTCTAAGCAAACAGAATAGCAGGACATAATTTCACATATATGATGGCTAATTAAACAGGATAGCATGACACAATTTCACATGTATGATGGCTAACTAAACATGATAGAATGACATACTTCAAAATATGATGACTATGTAAACATGATGACATGATATAACTATACGATGTGTCTATTAAAGTGGTTGGCATGCCATAAATCACAAACATGCCATCGATGGAAACATGATGGCATGATATAATTCACGGATAGAATGACATAATTTAAATGTGATGACTATGTAAATAGTATGAGATGATATAACTATAATATGTCTTTAGAAAATGGGTTGGCATGCCATAATTCAAATACATACTGTCTATGTAAACATCATGGCATGACATAATTCAAATACATGATTTATATACTAAGGAAGTGAGCAGAGGGCAATCGCATATATGATGTGTCAACTAAGGAGATGGCATTCAATATTGTGTATATGATGTAAAAACTAAGCATTGCGATACAACATATGCATCATATGAGTAATATAACCCTGCCAAGTTTGAGCATACACCTCAGGGGGATAATAGGACTGGTCATCTGCCTCTGAATCCTCCTCTGAAGAGCTATCTGTAACCAGCAAGATATCTGCTTCAGCAGGTAGCATTGTCTGCTCTGAAGACCTTGTTTTCACTCCAGATTTCTCCATCACCAATTCAAATGGCTGATGCACAGGAAGAGCAGTTGAATATACAAACATTGTCGACAAAAGGAATGAGAAATACAAGAAAAGGACGACATGATATAATTCACATATATGACGCTTTCCTAAACAGCATGGCATTGCATAATTCACATACATAATGCCTTGCAACAAGATAACATTGCATAATTCACATATATAATGTCTTGCAACAAGATGGCATTGCATAATTCACATATATGGTAATTAGACACTAAACAGGTGGCATTCACACAAAGCATGTCTAAACTAAGAAAATGACATAGCAATGCAAGATACCATACGCATGATATGAGCAACATAACCCTACAAAGTTAGGGCATGCACCTCGGGGGGGGGGGGAATATGACTGGTCATCTGTCTCTGAATGCTCCTCTGAGGAGCTATCGGTAACCAGCAAGACATGCGCTTCGTCAGATAGCATTGTCTGCTCTGAAGACGTTGTTTCCACTCCAGATTTTCCATGACCGTGCCAAATGGCTGATGCATAGGAAGAGTAATTGAATGTACTAAAATTGTTGACAAATTTAACACATAGTAAAAAAATGATGGCATGATATAATTCACATATAAGATGACTGGCTAACCAGGGTGGCATTACAAAATTCACATATATGATGGCTGGCTAGACAAGATGGCATTGCATGATTCACATACACGATAAAGAAACTAAATAGATGGCATTGACACAAAGCATGTCTAAACTAAGCAGATGACATCTTTAATGTATACAGTAAGCAATGCAAGGCACCATATGCATGATATTACCAACATCATCATGCCAAGTTAGAGCGAAGACCTCATGGGGTAAATAGGAGTGGTCTTCTCCTTCTGAATCCCCCTCATAACAGTTATCTTCCTCTTGATTACAATCCGAAATGGGTGGAGGGGGGGCTGCCTTTGCGCCCACCATGGAATGATGTCTGCATGAAATTTTATTGCCACACAAGGCTCGTCTCTTTTGCTCTACAGGATCAGTTCCATTGTGTACAATAACTGGCATGCATAGGAATAAAACATAGTGAGATTATGTAAGGAGTGCATGCACAAATCCAGATTGATGGTAGCAAACTGTGGATAGACCCAAAATCAATGATAGCAGGCAGATAATAGCTTTAGTTAAAAAATATAGATAATGGCTCCTTGAATGTTTGTTTGCACCCAACATGAAACTCATAGTAGACACCGGAGATTAACCAGATAGTAGACAGATAGTACTGATTGCTGCCCCAATATGTACCCCACAACCATTTAAAAACTCTAGTTTCAGCATTAGTTTGGACCTGACTCGGAGTCTAATAGGTGAACACGACGATAATGTAGCATGTCATCATATTAAGCGACGCATAACGTAAGCAGACACAGAAGAGTGCGACCTCTCTTGCGGACCCATGTAGTACTCAAGGTCATCTGCTCAGTTGATGATGGTAAGGCAGTTGCCGTGGCTGCCGGCGGTGGGGAAGAAGATCTGAGACGGCGAAAGATAGTCTGGAGAGCGGATCCGTGTTGTGGTGAACCCTTCCGTCGTTGGAGCAGCTGAGCTGGGGTGGAACACAGCGGCGCAAGAGCAGGACAAACCACACAGGGTTTTCTTTGACACATATCTGTAACAGAAGTAATTGAGTAAGGGCTTGTTTGAATTTGAGGATTCTAACAATGCAGGGATAGGAAATAGACAGGAATAGGATAGGAATGCACGTGCAAAACAGAGAATTTAAAAACACGGGATTTCTGCCAATCTAGGTGTTTGATT
Organism: Triticum urartu; assembly: GCF_056163025.1. NCBI lineage: Eukaryota > Viridiplantae > Streptophyta > Magnoliopsida > Poales > Poaceae > Triticum > Triticum urartu. The sequence goes on along the minus strand of NC_141877.1, from coordinate 191,932,351 downwards.
CACAACAATTGGAAGATCACAGGATGCAAAAAAGCATGGTGAGATTAAGTCAAACCACAAGAAAATGTATGGTTATAATGCTACTATGCTACTATCTCTTAGTCTTGTGCTTGATGAATAGGAATATGAAAAGGAGGAGAAGTGGAAATTAGAATTCCTATGGTTTTTCTTTCAAGGAGACACTAAAGGAACAAATCCTACAGTTTTCCTTTGCTCCATTCCTGTGCACCAAATTCATGAAAAGTAGTACCATAGGAAACTTTCCAATTCCGATGTTTTTCATTCACTTTTCCTTACAAGCACTGGCGATTCTAGTAGGCAGGCTTGAGCAAGGAAAATCCTACACTAAAAAAATGTTTTTGTGCTACTTCTATTGCTTTGGACCCACGCCACTGCCATACTAGCTCAACTCCCAGGCCCATCGACAAATGCACAACTCAAACGTGCAGAGATAAATAATGATGGCGTTCAAGAGAGTCCATCACGGATAGCTAAGTTGGCTGGTACCTTACTGCTTGTCATATAGTAGGATAAAATAATCGCATTTCCCGTTAGAGTAAAAAAGAGATGCAACAAGTGTACAACCTCTTTGGCGAAGCCATGTCGATCTTAGCGTGATTGGGTTAGCCGGTCAGGATGCTCTGTCTGACTTGGCTGTCGGAGGAGGGGAAGAAGATCTTAGGCGTCTGGAGATGGAGCCCGAGGTACTGCTCCGCTGTGATGGAGGGTTTCGTCGTTGGAGCACCTCCAGTGAGTTGTACGACGCCGAGGCTGAAACAGGACAAGAGAGACAACGAACAACGTTAACCTGAGTGGAATTCTAATAGCATCTCCAATACATGACGTAAAATACATAAACACAAAGTGCTTGATGTAAAATACATCAGCCGCTCATCTCTGAACTTAACTGTCGAAACTGAATTTAACTGTCGAAACTGAACTTAACTGTCGAAACTGAACTTAAATGTCGAAACTGAATTTTGCTGTCAAAACTGAATTTTGCTGTCGAAATTGAACGCACTAGCAAGGTGAGGCTACACGTCGATCAACTGACTTTTTCATCTCTGGTCAGTCGATTTTGCAGCCATTGGATACGAAATCAAGGGCTTGCGGTTCATTTTCAACCTCCACCCCTCTGAGCCCGCCAAACAGCAGCCCCCCGCCGCCCCACCCGCCCCGAAAACACTCCCCAACGCCGGTCCGCCGCCGCTCCGGCCATCCCTCTAGGCCCCCCATGCCGAGCTTTTTCCCTGGCGATCCCCACGCCATCGCCCCGCCAACGCCCCGCCACCGCCGGCGACCACCGCCCCCATCCTGAACCCTAAGATAGATAGTAGTGTACCTCTCCGGCGAGCCCCCCTCCCCGCTGCGGCTGGTTCTTCCTTCACCCCGGCGGCATCGGAGTAAAGTGTAGCTAAATCGGAGTAGCATCACAAGCAAGAGCAAGAGCGAGAGCAGCAGCGCGAGAAAGAGCAATAGCAAGAGCAGACCAGGCAGGGGACCGAGAGCAAGAGCAGAGAAGCAGCGCGAGCGAGAGCTAAAGCAGCAGCAGGTCCTACTGATGTGGACGTCACTGCCCAGGGAGTGACACCGTGGAGGAAGTAGCCGGCGACGCCGCTGTGGATGGAGCCGCGCCGTGTCGGCTCGGGACCGAGCGCCGGCAGCACCGTGAGATCGAATCAAGAAGAAAATGCGGCGATTAGTGTACAACCTCTTTGGTGGTGCTGATTAGGCCACAGCTTCATCCAAGGAAACAGTGATGATGATGCTCTTCCGGTGGTGCAGGTGAAGACGGCGGTGTGGGAATGGAGGTGGTGTGAAAGACGAGGGGAACGTCAGGGCAGCTCATTGGAGGTGGAGGACAGTGTGGCTGAACCGGCGGGACGATGAGATCGACGACGGATCCTCATCCGGTACGATGGATGAGGGACGTCGAGGTGTTACTGTGGACGACATCGTCGGGGAAGAGGCTACGGCTGGGTGGCGGACGGAGCAGGGTGTGGGGTTTCGTCGCGGGTTTTCGCGGCCCCGGTGTAAGAATGGGTGGGCGGATGGGATGGCAGTGGGGAACCATGGCTTAGAGACGTGCTTGTCCGAAATGTGGGGTAAGTTATGAAAGTACCCCCACCGATTTGACGCTGTTCTTTCGGTTCAGGGGTACCACGGGCATTTCACGTGTCGGGATTTCACAGGAGGTGGGAGTTTTCGCGCGCGTTGTAATTTCGGAATAGCAAGGCGCGGGTTGAGATGGAGGGAGTTCTCGGAGCATAACGAGACAAAGATATATCTTAAATATTTCGTGCTAACAAGGCGCGGGTTGAAGAGGCGGGAGTTTCGCAGCACGATAGACAGAGACGCTAGCTTGAATTTTCGGCATAACAAGGGGCGGCTTGAAATTTCGGAAGAACAAGCTTAACGTGTACCCAAAAAATACAATTTGCACCTCAACACGCACAACACACACACAAACACCATTTAGACTAGAGTATGGTACACGTCCATTGCACGCATGAGATTTGGCAACCAAATCATGAATAATTATCACATTATAGCATGCAAGATTTGAGTCATATATGCATGATGTAGATGTTCATTTAATTCTTATAGTTCATTTCATTCAAAATCATCTAGTTTTTATAAGAAAGCTAATCTATTTTAAGATTCATGGAATTGTGCGTCGTAAGACATAAAGTAAAAACAAATAATGGCAAATCATGTAGAAAAACATTTGGGCAATTCTGATACAGAAGATTCTAGAACAAATAAGAAGTGCTTGTGTTTTAATGTTTGTGCATTATGCTTAAGTTCAACCATGGAGTCTTCGAGATTATACATGTGGCGAAATCTGGTGGAATCTAGATGATATCCAACGGCCAGTAGTGCTCAAATTTGCCAGCTTTGGACCATCGGATTCGCCTCATCCAACGACCATCTTTCAAAGTTAAAGTTACCTGCACACAATATAAAAAATATAAAAAATATAATATATGTATGGGTATAGAAATAGATATGTGATGCAAAAGCCGCCCATCATCTCCAATTAGAATAGTGTGTCCATGCACGGATGCGACGTGGCCAAATGATGTCTGCCATCGGTATCTCAAATTCAAATCAGTCTGACCTTGTTCAATGTGTATACATTACAACATGCTCGTTTCCAAACCACACCGCGCAGATCTCCGTTATATTCATGCATGCATGGGTTTCAAACATCAGGATCTCTTATTCAAATATTTGAATTCAACTTTACATTGATTGTGACCTCACCTATTCACCTATTCTTTTACACCCACACAGTAGTCATCTCTTTATAATTGTACCACTAACCTTGTCTCGTGCATGCATGCACACACACTACCAGTCGGCATTATCCATCGCACGCATGCAATCTTTTTCTTCAGGTCGGTCTCCCATGAAGGCACACACCAACACACATCCCCCTCTCCATCATATCGGGCATCCTTTATCTCTCACGCGTGCATGCGCAACGATCGATGTTCCTCTATGTATGTGTGTATATAGCTAGGTCTTCCATAGTTTTCCACACAAACCGATTAATCGATATATCCAGTGAGGTCTCACCCTCTTTCCCACGTCCACATCGATCAATCTATACCTCTCTATATAGGATTAACATATATAGCTAATACACCCACATTAATTATGTATCCAACGTCCCCCTCTCATCATCCATGCCTTTCGCTTCATCTCTCAGACGTGTGCACAATGGCGAAGACAGGGGCAGTAAGGGCCCTGCCCCCTCCCCCCATAACATCACTATATATCAAGGCTAATATGAATGTGATCATTAGACAATTGCTGCTAAAATGGTTTAAGTTCATGAATTGACCCTCCTTGTAAAGGATTAGCAATGCTTGGCCCCCTAGCTCATTTATTTTTCATGGCTCCGCCACTACGCGCATCAGCGCACGTGTTCGCCCCATCTCTCTAAATATCGATCTCGCACTTGTGCATTCCTTCATAGTCTCCCTCCACTCGGCCCCTCGCATCATCTTCTAGCCCCCACCGGATTTTGCCACATGTACAATCTAGCAGACTCCATGGTTGAACTTAAGCATAATGCACAAACCTCAAAACAACAGTGGTTCTCTTTTGTTCTAGAATCTTCCATATCATAACTGCCCAAACTTTTTTCTATTTGAATTGCCATTATTTGTTTTTACTTTATGCTTTACAACGCACAATTCCATGAATCATAAAATAGATTAAGGGCTTCTTTGATTCAAAGGATTCTCAAAGGAATTTTGGAGGATTATGATCATTAGGAATTTTTCCTATCTTGGTTGTTTGATTCGTAGGATTGTAAACCATAGGAATTTTTCCATATGATTCATTTGCACTAGATTTCATAGGAAAAATCCCATCCACTCAAACCTCTTTGAAAGAATTCTGCGTTTTTTCTATGCACAATCAAACACTCGTACAATCCTGTAGGATTCAAGACGACATTCCACTATAATCCCATGTTTTTCCTATTCCCGCATTCTTAGCTTTTTTATAAAAACTAATTGATTTTCAATGAGATGAACTATAAGAATTAAACGAAGGGCTACATCAGGACTCCGAGCTTAGATGGTATAGTGTGGTATTTATTCATAATTTGGTTGCAAAATCTGATGCGTGCAATGCACGTGTCCCTTACTAGTACTTCGAGTATGTGCAAAACACGTAAATTAGAATACCAATGGCACGTTACACAATGTCTCTCTTACAGTTCATGAAGCCACGTGGCACATGTGTAGGCACACGTGGCACAGTGACATGCTACTGGTTCCAGAAGAATGTACTCGTCCTCCCTGAGCCATACTGGCGGTACATGCATGAAGCGAAGATGTGCACGCACGCCATGCACACACTCATTCCTCGCACGCACACGCGGGTACACGGGCAGACACAATTTTGTACCAAGATCCACCCCATGTGATAATTTCACGCGTGTAAAGTCGTTCACTTCATTAATGGTCAATTAATACAGCGCATGCAAATTGAGTGGACGTGAGGGCGGAAGAAAGACATTATTACTCCACTACGCGCATGTGAGTAGTTAAATCGTGGGTTGCTAGTAGTACTTCCATTGGTCTCCTTCGTATTTTGTGCCAATTTTTGACAGTAACATAATATTTACGCATTTGAGCAGTGTAGTACTTGAAATTTATGTTCCGGTAAACTCATCGGGAGCCGTTTCGGGCCTCGAAACCAAAACCATCAATTAATCTTTACCTTGTTCCCATCACATTCGAAAGCCTGCTCACACCTACTAGTAGTACGTACCAAACCTGAACGTGTTCCCACTATGCAGGTATTAGTACTAGTGCTAGTACTTAGGTTATAAAAAGGGAAAGTACCTAACCGAAAATCACTCTACCTTTCCTCCTCATAAGTGCTTCTTCTTCATCCGTCGTTGCCATGGCCGGTCAGCAGAGCTCTAGGTCGAGAACCACTCGTAACAAGGGAGCGGCAACCAAGGCTGCGGAAAAAAAGAGAGGGCTCGACGCCACGCAGAGACCTTGAAAGACCTCTCACGGGCAGGCGATGGCTCCCAGGAGCGCCCTAGCCACGGAGGCGAACATGCCAAGCCGGCGGAGCTGGAGTCGTTATCCCTCGACGGCATGCCCGATCAGCTCAATAAGCAAAAGGAGTTCATCCAAGGATTGATGGAGTTGCTGAAGGAGAGCCTCGACGACATTCCCGCTGAGCTCAATCAGCAGGGGGAGTTGACCGCCGACTTGGTGATGCTGCTGAAGAAGAGCATTGCCTCAGAGAAGAAGGCGACCGGAAAAATCCTGCGACTTCGGGAGGACAATGCGCAGCTCTGCCACGAGATCGACCTGTTGAAGGAGAAGAACACCGGCTGGAAGAAGCTACATGAGAATAGTAGTTCCTCGATGAAGATGCTGCAGGCCCTCGCCATGGAACAGAAGGAAGAGTTGGCGAAGCTCCACATCGAGCACCTGGCTGCTATCAAGGTACGTAATATGGCCATGGAACAGATGATGAAGGCTCGCATCGAGAAATGCCGCGTCATGGACACAATGATGAAGATGGCAGAGGAGACGCGCAGGGAGATGGAGGTCGTGGAGGCGATGAAGAAGTAGTTACGACTCCGCGGCGAATTAGATCATTTGGGGTGATAATCTTCCGTCTTCATTTGCTCCTGTGTTTCATCTTTTGCTTCAGGTGTTTCACCGCACGCGTCACGTTGTCTGTGAGGCATGAATAGAATAATGTTTTTTTGAGGGACTGAATAGAACAATGCTAACAATGAGATGACTAGCAAATTACATCATTTTTATCGCCATATGGCACTTGGCTGCCGTGTTTCGTGCTCCTCCGTCGCAGTACTACTCCAGTGGAAAACTTGAGTATACCGCACGGTTCTTTGCTCCTCCTAGATCAGGTCGTCGGCGCATTTATACGAGCAGTCAAATCACAAGGCCCCGCCTTCCAGCAGTAATGAGCCATCAAATCACAAAGGCCCTCGCCTCTCATGAAACCGACCAAGCTAGACTGCCCCGCTCTCTAGCCTTTTAAAAAATGTATACTTTTGTACAGCAGTAGTATCGATGGATTGCGCCATGGAGCAAAACTTGAAATTAAAAAAAGGTGGTACATATAGATAGCTCGTCGCTAAATTATGCATATAGTACTATTAAAAAGGCTAGTCACAATAATGGTGTCCAGCACAACCCACCCCTCAAATAAAACTAAGAGGGTGCTTGGATACGTTTTAGTCCCATGACTAAAAGTAGTGGGACTAAAACATGCTAGCCTCACCCATGCTTGGATCCAAATACTAAAAAGGCTAAAATCAAGTTAATGAGCATTTATTATCGTCCAAACCCTCCAATCCAAAACTCGCCTATGTTAAAGGAGAGGAGTTAAATGAGTAGAGAGAGGACTAATCCACATTTTAGTAGTGGTACCCCTGACTAAAAAATTTTTGTCTCAAGACTAGTTTTAGCCCGTCTTTAGTCAGGGGTGCTTGGAACTTTAGCCTCTTAAAGAGACTATTTTTAGTCAGACTAAAATAAGTCCCATGGATCCAAGCACCCTCTAAGCATCCTGGAATTCTTTGACAAAACTAAGCACCCTGAAATTCTTTGACAACTAAACTGCTGGCTATATGATGTTGGCCATATATATTGTACGTATATAATGTGAAGAAACGAGTCGTAGTACTATAGCAACTAAAAGATGAAATGTAAGGAATACTAGTATGTATGTACTGAAGAGTTAAAGTAATGAGAAGAAACATAACATAGTTCTACTGGGGGCTCAGCACAACACACCCCCCAAATTAAATTAAGCACACCTGAAATTAAACTTTGCAACTATTCCGGTAGACACTTCATTAGAACCACCATGAGGAACGACACTGCCACCTTACTCGGAGTCCTCATCCACGTCCTCGACTTCATCCTTGTCCCTCTTCCTCTTGGCCGATACTTCTTTGCTTGAACCGCACACTTGGCTATTGCTCTTCATCCAACCCTTGTAGATATTGAAGCAAAGGTAGCCATCCATTGCAGCGTAGTGGATGTGGTCTATATCTAGTAAATTCCGCTGCCATGCATGACGATGGAACGTGTAATGAGGTTTCTCCAGTTTACCGTATGAAGGATTAACCATGGCTCCTTCCAGGGTCAGCATTGAAGGCTGACGAGAGGACACCAGCCGATTCTTCTGGAGGTCAAAGGTGTTGCCTACAACGAGGCCTATCTGATGCAGGACTTCTTTGTCGTTACCAAAGTCTATAGTAATGAATTTGACTAGGTTGCTCTCGAGGAAGTCCTTAAAATCCTGGCACTCTACGTCGGCATGGCATATGTGGTAGACCAAGCATAAGTCATGCACACAAACCTGGATCACAGCGGGCTTCTTCCTCTCTTCGTCCTTTAGATCCTTCTCTCATCCCAGGACTGTCGTGTACTCAACATCTAGCCCAGCGACCCACTCATCATCTGAGTCTTCGAACAGGCATTTGAAGCAATAAAGGCATCCTTTCACTGTCGCGGAAGAACGGGTGTAGATGGCGTCGAACTCATCCTTTCACCTTGTACTCACCGCCGATCGTGGAGATTTGGGACGCCATGGATTTGGGAGGAGGGCTAGGATTAGTGGAACTGCCGTAATGTGAATGGACGGGACGACTAGGAGCGAACCGGCGTAGTATTGAAGGACGTGCGGGGACGAGTAGGAGCGAACTGCCAGCGTGCAAACGGCAGGGTAGTGGCTTTCCATTCTCCCATGATATGGGCTTCCGAGAGCCCTTGGATCAGAGATCGAACGGTTGCATGGCGTGATTCTAGACCTATGGGTGAATATCCTATCCTGGAGGATTATTCTGCAAATTTTCAGCAACTTAGCATGCGACCGTTTGATCACAGATCCAAGGGCTGCCAGCAGCCCGTATCATGGTCGCGCCTACCACGACCGTCGCGTCGCTCGCGCGGTCGCGCCCTTGGAGATTTAACACGGTGCGTTACGCTATCTGATGTTGGCATGTCATACATAGTCATCACTTAGTCACTCATACTACAACAAGGTTGTCTATAAGTGTATTTTTTTACTCCTCTCTATCCCTTTCTTCATACTCAAGGAAGAAACGGTGCTAAGCGTGTGTATTTATTGCATTTGCCAAGGAGTGACATCTCCCAATGAAATGGTGTTGCTAAGCTTGCTTCATTTAATTATCTATAGACTCAAAATTGTCTTTTCACCTAGGTACACGCGCTTAGCACCGTTTCTTCCTTGGGTCAGCAAACTACTCTCTCTCTTCTTGATTAACTTGCCACATCAGACTTTATGCTTATGTGGCAAGCTTAAGAACCTGTAGGAGCAAGTAAAAGTAAGTACAATAGTGCACTTTACATGGCATTTTTGCATATGTGGAGGAAAGAGAGGCAAGGAAAAAGTGGAGAAGTGGGCTCTCATGCAAGAGCCAGCCTCTACTACATGGTAGAGCATTGGGAGAGGCACCTATATGGAGGTGGTCAGGAATCTGGGAGACTCACACCGGTCATAGCGCCGAAGTTAAAATGATAATGGCAAGTCAAATCATAGGGCCCCACCTGTCCAGCAGTAACTCGCTGTCAAATCACATAGCCCTACGTTTGCAGTAGCCTACTCCCTCGTCTTCTCGCGTCTCTGTCGAACCGACTAGGCGGAACTGCCCTGCTGCCTACCGCACAGGAAAAGCCCCGCCCTCGACTTTTAAATAGTATACAGTATACTAATTTTGTATCCATGGATTGCGCCCGCGCCATGGAGCAAAGCGTCTAGAAAACGGAGGAGAGACGGTGGTCTTGCAATAGAGAAGAGGGAGAGGCGAGACGGTGGTTTTGGAATGGAGATGCTGCAGAGGAGAGGAGGTGGTTTTGCAATGGAGAAGAGGGAGAGGAGCGTGCGGCAGCGATTTAGGATTGGACAAGAGGGCCGACGCGCTCTGACTGGATCAAAATAAAAATCAATTTACCCTTCAATTAAGAAAGCGACCCCACATTAACTAGTCTCCCTTTTATTCTGGGTCATAATTGACCATGATTTTCGCACATAAAATATATGTTATATGTTGTATACAAGGCCACTATCAAAATTACAATTTGCAACTATACAAGGCCACTAACATTAATCGAGGCAAAATTGATGGCGTTTGACTCGTACTAGCACCTGAGGGCATTAATATCCCTTGTGTGCATGCGGGAGTGAGAAGGTTAGCTTGCATTCCCAACATTAATCAACCAATGAGGAGTAAGACGGTTGGCTTGTTGTGCTTGGGATAGAAAAATCACATTAATTAACACGACAATCAAGGTGACAAGCTAGCTTGCAACATTGACTTAAACATAGCATTGATTTTTACCTTGGTACCTGTAATATGAGTTTGTGGCCTTGTATACAAAAATGGAGGGAGTATAATTTGAAAGTACATTCAGATACGAACCAAACGATACAATTTTTGGTGACATGAATTCACATTTTGCTTGTCAAATACAGTACGTGGTCAAACTTTGACCCAAAATAAGCGAGACAACAAAAAACTACTTCCAAGACCAGCGCCGCTCTTCTCCTCTTAAACCACCGCCGCTCCTCTCCTGTTCCAATCTAAATGCAGCGCCGCTCCTCTCCTCTTCCATTTCAAAACCACCGCCCCTCCTCTCCTGTTCCAGTCCAAAGCCTGCATCGCTCCTCTCCCATTCTAATACAAATCCAGCGCTGCTCCTCTCCTCTTCCATTCAAAAACCACCGCCGGCGAGTGAAGGTGCTGTGGAGAAGTAGATCGATGGAGGAGTACAACCGATATGTGAGGATCGCAGACGGCGACCCTGTGAAGCTAGCTAGGATGTTGGAGATACAGTCTTGGTTAGACAACAAGGACCAACTAGCGGCGACGGCGACATCCATGGCCAAATATCTGCAATAGAGCGAAAAGGCGGCGATACTCCCGGAGGGAGTTGTGCCGGAGTACATAGAGCTGCTCCGTTGGGCCATGGAGCAAACAGATTCACCGAATCCGATCGTGAGGGAGCGGTGGTGGGAGTATCGATCCCAGATGGAGCATCCACCAGAGGTTGAAGGATCGAGCATCTGTAGGGTGCCGTCTGTGAGGGTGTCCTGGCAGAGCGAGATGGTAGAGTCTTCGTCGACCGAACCCAACTGCAAGAGGATAAAAGCAGTTGGCCCGACGATGCTTCCCTGCCATCGTCTCCCTCACCATTCACATCGTCTCACGGGGCGGCTGTCTGCCGCCGAGGAATAGGAGGGGGCTGCCCCCCCCCAGCCTAATAGTCGGGCAGGTTGTGAATTGTCAGGAGGAGCTTAGGGTTGTCAGTATTTGCAGGTTGTGAATTGTGTTTTGTGTTGTGTATTTTGAGAGTACTTTCAGATGTGAATGTCTTTTGAATTTCATATTTGCAGTATTGAGCATATGAAGTATTTTATGAATTCTAGATATCTATTTTTAGCACTTATAAAATGTAGTTTCATAGGAGTATAAAAAGTGCAGACAATATGATTCTCAGAGAAGAAACTGCAAGTTCAGTTTCAGATAAGAAACTGCAACTTTCAGAGGCAGAGCATTTATATTAACACGGCCTTTTCAAACAGGGTTAACATCATGTTGGAAGTTTTATTCATGGTCGAAAATGGAACTACCAGCCAGTTAACATCATGCTGATCAACATTCATGCATAGCACATCTTCATATGATGCACAGACAAAATGCCCACACAATGTCGAGTGTGCGAAACACAGAGAAAACGAGGGATGAAGTTTTGGCAAGTGTTGGACGTGGTTTTGGGCTGCCCCGTCTAGGCTTTCATTTTTAACATGCGCAGCCCACGTCCTCGGATGGGAGGTCCATAGGCCTGTTTGTATTTTTTAGGGCCATCATGTATCGACCGGCCTATGGACCTCCCATCCGAGGTTTTATTTTTGGCAGACCAATTTATGTATTTTTTTGAAGAAAACACAGAGGTCTGTTCTATTTTTCTATATAAGAATAGGAACGCCAGGTCCAACTTATGTTTCCCTTCTAACTATATTATATATATTTAAATTATTTTATATGTTGACTATTTAGTTCACATAATTGGCAAATAGATGACCACTCTCGTGATCCCCTTCACCCCCGCCACCACCTCCACCCTCGCCGCCGCCCCCGCCACTACCTCCACCCTCGCCACCGCCATAGATCTCGCCGCCACCCCCCGCCTCCTGACTCCGGGCGCCCCTGCCCCCCTCAGCAAGTCCACTCCCGCGCCCCATGGAGTCGCCGGCCATATCCATGGAGGAATGGCTGGAAGACAGGCAGATGTACAAGATGCATCTCCCACATGTCTACAAAGCCTTCCCGCGGATGCTCTAGCCGCTCGACTCCGTCGCGCCGGCGGTGCTGCGGGAGACTCGAGGGAGGAGATGGAGGGAGCGGGCGATGCGGATCCACGACGACGCTCTCTCCTGGACCCAGTGCACGCGCGAATGGAGGGAAGCAGAGGAGGAAGCTGCGAGGGAGGAAGCCAAGGAGGGACCGAATCCGTTCTCTCACTCGCGCAGGTATGCTCGGATGTGCAAGGATCATGTGGATTGGGAGCTGCTGAATCTAGCCGTACGGATCTACTTCGAAAGAGATTTCTCGGAGAAGCACAGGATGCCCCACCCCAGTGAGCCGCTGATTGTGTTCATTCGATGGGCGAAAGGAGAAGTGACTTCAGGAGATCCACGCCATGCTGCGAGATGGGAATGCTTGACTGGACTCCTGCCCACCAACACGCCATCGGAGCTGGAGTAGGTGGATCCCCTACCTTACCTCTCCCCCAAACCTGCAGAAGATTGAAATTAGGCTTGCAATCTGCTTCAATTGAGCTTTCTGGTGGTTATTTCTGCTTCCTGAGAGACAACATCCGGCTGGAGGATGAGAAGAAACCAGGAACTCTGATGAATTTCCCCTATCACAATGGGGGGAGCGCCGGTTGGGCAATAGTACGGCCCACCTCCGCCCCAAATGGGGGCACAATCTAGGAAGGCTCCTTTAATTGCCCAAGATCAATCTGCTGGTGGTTCTGACTCTCAGATCAGTGGGAAATCTCAAGGCAAGAATCAGCAAAAGAAGAGATAGGACATCCAGAAAACTACTCCTGCCCCTGCTTCGGGCCTTATGGCATACTCTGAGGTGATCTGCTACAACTGTGGGGAACCAGGGCATCATTTGGATAAATATGTCAAGCCCAAGAGTTGTCTTATCTGCAAAATGGTTACCCATAAAGTTGAGAATTGCCCTGTCAGAAGGAAAACCCACAGTTCTGCTATATATGTTGGAAGTGCTGCTCCAGTATTATGTCCACCATTGACAGAATTTTCTATGACATAGAATTAGATAGTTTTTTCCCTTTCTAGTTGTAGAGCTCTGCCCAGATGTGGTAGTGACCACACTCCTTTGCTCTGGGACTCTGGTCTTAACCAAACTCCAAAGAGCAATAGTTTTAAATTTGAAAAGTGGTGGTTGCTTAGAGAAGATTTTACTGAGCTAGTCAGGAAAATCTGGAATGAGCCTACTGGGAGCAGCTGCCCCCTAGAAAATTGGCAGATCAAAATCAAGAGATTTAGAAGAACTACCAAAGGGTGGAACTCCAATGAGGAAGCTAACATTAGAAGATACAAAAGGCTTCTCCTGCTTGAGTTTGATTCTCTAGATATTAAGGCAGAAACCAGTGACCTCTCTGAGGCTGAGACTAATAGATTAAACTTTGTCCATGGAGAGCTCAAGAAAATTTGGCTTTGAGAAGAAATCAAAGCCAATAAAAGGTCTAGAGATAGGAACATTAAGAAGGGTGATAGAAATATTGCTTACTTCCATGCAGTAGCTAACCAGAGGAGGAGGAAAACCCTCATTTACTCCCTTGATGGCCCTAATGGCCCTGTTACTGAGGTAGATGAGATGCTGAAAGTATCTAGTGACTTCTACAAAGACCTGTTGAAGAAACAAAACCCTTCTGGGTTCTCTCTACAAAACAATTTTTTCTCTGCTTCTGAAAAAGTCTCTCCTGCTGAAAATGAGCTGCTAGAAGCCCCTTTTTCAGAGACAGAGGTGAAGGAAGCCATTTTTAGCTCTTATCCTGATGGGGCTCCTAGTCCTGATGGGATTCCCTTCTTGTTTTACCAGCATTTTTGGGACTTGGTGAAAAATGATCTCTTAGGTCTTTTCCAAGACTTTCATAGAGGAGAGTTGGATCCAGCAACTTACTCATGGGGGGTCTGTTGGGGTCAAGTTAAATAGCTGTGAAAGTGATTTTTTCCTTGCTGGTAAAGGCCTTAGGCAAGGTGAGCCCATCTCCCCGCTTTTGTTTAATTTAGTAGTGGATGATCTTACTAAAATGCCGAGCAAAGCTGCTGATCATAGTCTGATTGCAGGGCTCTGTCCTGAGATCTGCCCTAGTGGCATCATCTGCCTTCAATATGCAGATGATACCATCCTTTTCTTAGACAATGACTCCACACATGCTAGCAATCTGAAAACTGTTCTAACCTGGTTTGAACAAGTCTCAGGCATGAGAATCAACCACTCTAAAAGTGAACTCATCCCTATCAACATGGATGATCAGGAGTTAGCTGACTTCCTCTCTATTCTAGTCTGTAATAAAGGTAACTTCCCCATTAAGTACCTAGGTATCCCTCTCCACTATGATAAACTAAGGAGAGAGGATATCCAACCCCTTCTGGATAAAATCATTAAAAGGATTGCTAGGTGGAGGGGCAAACTTCTCTCTTACAGAGGTAGATTGATCCTCATACATGCTTGTTTCGCTAGCATTCCAGTGTATCTCCTCTCCTTCTTCAAGTTCCCTAAATGGGCAGTGAACCTCATCAATTCTCAGATGTCTCATTTCTTGTGGAATAATTTTTAGGGAAATAGGAAGCTACACCTTGCTAATTGGGCCCTAGTCTCTATGAAAAAAGATTTTGGAGGCCTAGGCATACCTAACCTCCAAGAAATTAACATCTGTCTTCTAGGGTCTTGGATTAAAAGATTCTATGAGGAAGATCTGAAACCCTGGAAGCTTCTTATTGCCCATAAATACCTAGGAAATAAACCTAATATTTTTGTCCCTTCCTCCAACCCTAAGACCTCTAGATTCTGGAAAGGATTAAAATCTATTATGCATGCTGTGAAATTTGGCTACAGATGGAACATAGGGGATGGGAGCAGAACCAGGTTCTAGGAAGATACTTGGTTTGGCACATCCCCCTAGCAGTCCAATTTTGTCCTATTTACTCTGTCCGCAATGAGCTTAACAAGAGTGTCAATGAAGTTTGGGACGGTCAATGCCTAAAACTCTCTTTTAGAAGGAACTTTAGTGATAGTCTCATGGAACAATGGTTCCAGTTGGAGGAAATTGCCAAAAGCATTACCTTTACTGCCGAGCTGGATGCCCTGATTTGGCAGCTGGACAATAAGGGGAAGTATTCCTCCAGCTCCCTCTATCATGTTATCAACTTTAGAGGGGTTCAACCCGTGTTTATCCCTGCTGTCTGGAAATTGAGAGTTCCCCCTAAAATTCATGTATTTCTCTGGCTTCTCTCCAAAAACAAATTGATGACTAGGGATAACCTTAGGAAGAGACACATCATCAAACCCCTTGATTGTGTTTACTTCTTGGAACAAGAGTCTTGTTCTCACCTATTTTTTGAATGTATAGTTGCTAAACATCTCTAGGCCCACATTGAGGAATATTTCTCTAGTCAGATTGGCTCATCCTTTAAATCTGTCGCCAGATTCTGGATTGCTACCAAAAAGTGCTCAGTTTTAAACACTGTTAGCTCAGCTATCCTTTGGTGCCTCTGGAAATATAGAAATGCTATGATTGTTAGTAACACCTCCTGGATTTCCATTCCGCAGGTCTTGAGGTTGATCAGGAACATGGTGAGGAACTGGGCGATTCTCTCCTCCGGATCGGACAAGGACAAGTTGATGAGCTTCGTGGAAACCCTAACAAGATCCCTCCAGAAACCGTTGGCGATCACTTGTGGCTGAACAAGGCTCGACCTACTCTGGGGCTGGACCCGTGGGCTCGTCTCAAGATCTCTGATGAAGATGATGGGCACTTGGCGCCGAAAAAGAGGGACATCCACCATGCTACACCTTCCAGCCCGGTGTCTCCGCTTGCTTACTAGTCGCCGCAGGCTGACACGGCCCCTCGGCTGAAGACCATGAAGGCTTCGCTGGACCCTCCTTGTGTCATTTGAGTGCTCTATCCGCTCTGCCTTTGGCACCGCTCGGGTGATTTATGTTATTCAGAGAACTTGTTCATCCACCCCCCTAGTTTGTACCTTTTCTACCTTTGCTTTTGAACTGCTCTTTGAGCTGCTGTATCAGAATATGTTGTGGTTTCGTTCTCAGCAATGGAACCGGGGAGATGCTCCCTGGTTTTCTAAAAAAAATTATTTTATATGTTATTATATATTATTTTTATTATCATCATGTATTTAACACATACTTACATATGTAAGAAAACAATATCCCACATCTTATTAACTTATAAAAATAATTTCTTATAACAAATAAAATCCTGGATTGTTTTTGCACGAAAATCCTAGTGATTGTGTACAAAAGCTTGGTAAGATTTAAGGACGAATGTAATAATATCACTTATTATTTAATTATATTTATAACAAAATGCTCAGCCCCTTTTTATTTTTTGATAACATTGTTGGCCCAACCCAACATTATAATTAGAATCAGCCCAGCAAAATCGTGTATTTCGAGAAAGTGCAAATGGGTTGACCCAGCCCAGCTAATGGCTATAATTCAAAAATAAACGGGCCGCATGGACGCTACATTATTTGTTGACCCAGCCCAGCTAATGGCTGTAATTCAAAAAAAAAGATCAAATAGACTGTAAATTCTACCACGCAAAAAAAGAATGTAAATTCTGAAAAAATGGGTTGAATACGTGCCATATTTTTGGAGGCCGAAATGTGGGCCAATAGGTCGAAGCCAATGCAAGTCGTTGTCAATTAAGTCAACAAATGATTCTGACATGTTAGCCATTGGATTTAGATCCAACGACGGGCATCCATCTTCAATCTCTTGTCTTCTTCCTCCAGCGCCGCCGGGACCACCTCCCGCCTCTTGCTGCTAGCAGCTCTGCTTAGCACGCTTCGCTATCAAGCGCTACTCCACCGTTGGCCAGGCCATCCCTCCACCCCTCCACACCTCATGTTCTTCTCCACCGACTGCCGAACCACACCGCACTAGAACCAGTTAAGCCTCGTACACCTCTCTGTCTGCGACTCTACTCCCGTGTCTTCCCATCTCCGGCTCGTTGCTGTCCGGGGCCTCACCGTCGTCCACCACCTTGGATGCGCTCGGCGCGGCGTGGTCAACGTGGTCAACGAATGACACCATCAGAAGTAGACTGTGCATGGAGAGGCTGACAGCTGGGTCCTGGGCTGCACACAAGGAAATGCCTCCTTATTACGCGCAAAATAATGATTCCTCCACCTGACATCTGGGACCCACCGGAAGGGCCTCTGTATTTCGTGAAATAAAGTGCCCCCCGCTGACATGTCAGACCCACCAGCTATCTTCGCACGCAAGGAAGTGCCTCCTTATTACGCACAAAAAAATGAATATTCCCCCTGCCAGCTGGAACACAGCATAGTGGGAGGCTGACTTGCGGGCCTACCAAGTTGACGGGGACGGAGGGCTTTGTTAACTTAGTCAATATAAACGATTCTAGCTCCTATTACCGTACGATGTTCATCCAATGGCCGTAGTGCTTCTTCAACCTCTGGTCTTCTTGCTCCAGCCGCCCAAACCAGCGCCGGTCGTGCCGCGTGCTCCTGCCTCCCGTGGCCGGCTGTGATGCCGCGGAGGCCTCACCGCCCCCTACTACTACCACCGCTGGCCAAGCCATCCCTCTACTCACCGACAACCCTGTTATTCTACGGCGACAACAGCCTCACACCGCAGCCGAACCAGTGAATCCTCATACTCCTCTTCGCGTGGGCATCCACTGCTGCGTCTTCCCCGGCTCCGAGTCGTCCCCTTCCTAGTCCTCGCCGTCGTCCACCGCCCTGGTGCTCTTGGCGCGGCGTGGTCAATGTGGTCAACGACTGACTTCCATCGGAAGAGTACTGTACGTGGAGAGGTTGACAGCTGGGTCCACGGCAGCCGCAAGGAAGTGCCTCCTTATTACGCGGAAAATAATTATTCCTCCACCTGACAGCGGGGACCCACCGGACGGGCCACCAGTATTTTGCGAAAAAAATCGTTTCCCCCTGACTGCTGGGACCCACCGGATGGGCCACCGTATTTTGCGAAAAAATGTTCCCCCCGCTGTCAGCTCGGACCCACCGGAAGTGCCTCCTTATTACGCACAAAAAAATGAATACTCCCCCGGCTAGCTGGGACCCACCTTGCTGGGAGGCTGACTTGTGGGCCTACTAAGTTGACGGGGACGAAGGGCTTTGTCAACTTAGTCAATATGAACGATTCTAGCTCTAGTGACCGTACGATGTCCATCCAACGGCCGTAGTGCTTCTTCAACCTCTGGTCTTCTTGCTCCAGCCGCCCAAAGCAGCGCCGGTCGTGCCGCATGCTCCTGCCTCCCGTGGCCGGCTGTGCTGCCGCAGAGGCCTCAACGCCCCCTACTATTCCCACTGCTGGCTAGGCCCTGCGGTGACGGCAGCCTCACACCGCAGCCGAACCAGTGAACCCTCGTAGTCCTCTCCGCGCGGGCTTCCACTGTCACGTCGTCCCCTTCCTAGGCCTCGCCGTCGTCCACCGCCATGGTGCTCTCCGCGCGGCGTGGTCAACGTGGTCAAGGAATGACTTCCATCGGAAGAGTACTGTACGTGGAGAGGCTGACAGCTGAGTCCACAACCACATCATAGTTTTTTTGTGATTTGCCAAGTAAGTCGCTTTGTCAGGCCTGTTGGGCTGCAAATCTTTCAAGACGAGGAGAGCTTTCATTCGGCTGGCCAAGAAAATGGCCCATCAGTAATGAGAAATGGGTTGTACATTTTTAAAACACATCAAACCGGCAATTAGTTTCAAATATCTTTTTTTTCATTTCAAGATTTTAAATTACATTAATTTTTATGCATGGAGAATTTGTTGGATTTTATATTGATATACATTTATTTTTAAATCAGTTTGAATGTGAGTCAAAATTTCGGGATTAAAAATAGTTCAGACCGCACCGAAATATGCAAAATTTCGTATAATTTTTTTAACCGTTGCCACAATATGGGCTGTAATGCTAACAAAAAGAATATGGGCTCCAAAAAAACCTTAAGAATTAGCAAATGGGCTATAAATTATTAGAAATAATGGCAGATGGGTTGTATGCTGTTTTCCACAGATTTGAGGCTTTCCTAAAAAAAGGTTGACGCACAAGCACTGACTGTTGGATGTCCATCCAATGGCCTTCGTGCTTCTTCAATCTCTGCTCTTCCTGCTCCAGCCGCTCAAACCAGCGCCAGGGGGACTGCCTGCTCCCTCCTCCTCGCGGGCGGCTGTGCTGCCGCGAAGGCCTCACCGCCCGACCGTACTCCCATCGCTGGCCTAGCCATCCCTCTACTCACCCACACCTGCTGTTATTCTCCGGCGATGGCAGACGAACCAGTAAATCCTCGTACAGTCGTACTCCCCTCCGCGTGGGAAATAACCGCCGAGTCTTCCCTGCCTCCGTGTCGTCCCCTTCCTAGGCCTCGCCGTCGTCCACCGCCCTAGTGCTCTCGGCACGGCGTGGTCAACATGGTCAAGGAACGACTTCCATCGGACGTAGACTGTACGGGGAGAGGCTGACAGCTGGGTCCACGGCCGTAGCAAGGAAGTGCCTCCTTATTACGCTGAAAATAATGATTCCTCCACCTGACAGTTGGGACCCACCGGACGGGCCACTGTATTTCGTGAAAAAAACGTTTCCCCCTGACTGCTGGGACCCACCAGCTACATCTTCACACATAAGGAAGTGCATCCGGGAAAAAAAACGATTCACCCCCTAACTGCTGGGACCGACCAGCTACATGACCAGCTACATCTTTCCAGGCAAGGAAGTGCCTGACAGTCGGGACCCACCTGGTCGAAGCATACGTAGCGTTTTCATTCTGGTCGCGAACGTGTACGTACATACTGGTCGATCTAGAGGCGCGCATGTAGCATTTACACGTACGTACAGCGGCCAGGGTGCAAGAAAGAAAATAAGTCCACATATGTGTACATACGGGCGGGGTCTCGAACACCTACTCGCGCATACGTACGGCCAATGCTCGTGTACATGGCTGGGTCGGAACGGAGAAACATCGTCGTCGTTGTGTTCATGGGGAGGCAACGGAATGCGTCGTGTTCATGGGGAGGCAACGGAATGCGTCGTGCTCATCGGGAGGGCTTGAACGGAACAGGCGATGGAAACGAGGCCTGGCGTACCGCAGAACGGAGGAAACGGCCTTATGTTCGACCGGCCACGCTCGAAACAGGATCCTATTCATCGGGAGGGGTCTGGCGTACCGCAAAACGGAGGAAACGGACCTCCTACAGTCTAAACGGGGGTCCTGTTGATAAGGAGGAGTGTGGCGTACCGTAAAACGGAGGAAATGGACTTGTGTTGGAGCGCTACAGTCGAAACGGGGGTCCTGTTCATCGGGAGGGGTGTGGCGTACCACAAAACGGGACTCCATGGGATACTGTTCATCTCCACCATCGACCTCCTCTATCCTCCACGGGCTCCTGTTCATCTAGCCTCCACCGGGTGCTACTCCACCGGCTACTGTTCAACCACCCCTCCACCGTCTACTGTTCATCGAGCCCTCCACACCACGGGGTCCTGTTCAACCACCCCTCCACGGGCACCCCTCCACCGTCTACTGTTCATCCAGCCCTCCACACCACGGGGTCCTGTTCAACCACCCCTCCACGGGCACCCCTCCACCGTCTACTGTTCATCCAGCCCTCCACACCACGGGGTCCTGTTCATCCACCCCTCCACGGGCACCCCTCCACCGTCTACTGTTCATCCAGCCCTCCACCACACCACGGGGTCCTGTTCATCCAGAGGCAACGCCACCGCTCATTGTTCATCCAAACCCCCCCGCAATGCTCACTGTTCATCCCATCGATCGGCTTCAGTTAGCAGAAGTAGCAAAGGAATCGCTCGATCGGGTTTAGTTAACAGCCATCGATCAATCGCTCGGGTTCAGTAACGCGTAGCCTGCAGTGCAATCGCTCGGGTTCAGTTAGAGCCCAACGCCTCGCTCGGGTTCAGTTAGAGCCAACGCCTCGCACACATGCGGGTACATGTACGAGAGAAACGTGCATCGCTCGGCCCCCGACCTCCCACCGTAACCGTGAACTCCCCGAATTTTCCTCCCCCTCGCTTCCACCACGGTTTTTTCCGTCATGGACGGCCCAAAGAATGTCATGCAGCTGCGTCTCCGGCCCGCCCAGGACGAAAAGCCCATTTTCTGTCATGATTTTTTGTCATAGAAGTAGAAGCCCACCACATCTATGATGATACCGGGTTTTGTCACAATTATCGTCATAGAATTGTCGTATGTATGACAGAAAAAAAATTCGTTCGGCCCAAAATGTCACGGATGTGTCCTTTTTTTGTAGTGTTATATCATGATAAATGTTTATTATTCATGCTAGAATTGTATTAACTGGAAACTTAGTACATGTGTGAATACATAGACAAACAGAATGTCACTACTATGCCTCTACTTTACTAGCTCGCTGAATCAATGATGGTTATGTTTCCTAACCATAGACATGAGTTGTCATTTTATTAACGGGATCACATCATTAGAGAATGATGTGATTGACTTGACCCATCCATTAGCTTAGCACGATGGTCGTTTAGTTTGTTGCTATTGCTTTCTTCATAACTTATATATGTTCCTATCACTATGAGATCATGCAACTCCCAAATACCGGAGGAACACTTTGTGTGCTACCAAACATCACAACATAACTGGGTGATTATAAAGGTGCTCTACAGGTGTCTCCGATGCTGTTTGTTGAGTTGGCATAGATAAAGATTAGGATTTGTCACTACAATTGTCAGAGAGGTTTCTCAGGGCCCTCCCGGTAATGCAGATCAATATAAGCCTTGCAAGCAATGTGTCTAATGAGTTAGTTGCGGGATGATGCATTACGGAAGGAGTAAAGAGACTTGCCAATAATGAGATTGAACTATGTATTGAGATACCGACGATCGAAACTCGGGCAAGTAACATACCGATGACAAAGGGAACAACGTATATCGTTATGCGGTTTAACCGATAAAGATCTTCATAGAATATGTGGGAGCCAATATGAACATCTAGGTTCTGCTATTGGTTATTGACTGGAGACATGTCTCAGTCATGTCTACATAGTGATCGAACCCGTAGGGTCTGCACGCTTAACGTTCGGTGACAATCGGTATTATGAGTCTATGTGTTTTGATGTACCGAAGGTAGTTCAGAGTCCCGGATTTGATCACGGACATGACGAAGAGTCTCGAAATGGTCGGGACGTAAACATAGATATATTAGAAGCCTATGTTTGTGTGACGCCCTGAGACCGACGTTCCAGAAGACTTCCATATTTTCATGACCTCCGTGTGTTTTCATGTATTCCATGTGTTTTCTACTTGCAAAATAATTCCATGTATTTTCTACTTCATGTTTGGTCCCCAAACTTTGCCCATAATTTCTTTCATCGCTTTCCCGATCTCCACAAAAATTCCGAACATTTTTGGACTCTCCAAAAATGTTTTCCTAATTCAAACTTATTTGAATCACATTCAAATGTGTTTGAATGCAATCCTTCCAAGCGGTACCAAATGTATTTTTCTTGGATCAAGCTCCTTTTTATGAGTCCATGAAAATTGGTGCCCTGCTCAAATTCTTCTCCTATCTCTCTCTACATTTCTTATTTCTCTGTTTTTTTGTTAATCAGGAAGAATAGTCTAGAGGGAGGGACAGAGAGCCTGCAGCCCAGTCGGCGTCTAAGCCCAGAGCCCATTTGCACCAAAGCCAAGGCCCAACCGCACCTAGCCCTAGCCCGACTCCCCCTCCTCTCAATCTCTCCCCTACCGCCGCCTCCTGCCTGATTCCCTTCGCCTCTCTCTCGATCCCCCTCGTCCTTCCTCCAGTGCCGCCAGCGCCCCTCACCGTCCTCTCGACTCCCACTCAGTCACACGCGCGCATCGAGATGAGGGAGAGGAGCTCCTCATGCCCGATCCATGGCCTTCCCCTCTCTCTCGTCGTGTTTTCTCTCGCTGCCGCCCCATCTCGTAGGTCCGCCGTCGTCGTCTTCGGCAGGAGCAGGAGCTCCCATGGCCGCCAGCACTGCATTCCTAGGATGGCCTGCCCTGCCATCGCGACCCCGATTCCCCGCCAGCTCCCGTCGCCCCTGCCTCGACGCCTGCTTCGCCTCCCCGTGCTCCAGTCGCGCCGACGTCCGGAGCTCCAAGTCCACCGCCTCCGGTGTTTGCCCCAAGATCCGGCAAGGTCACGGCCGGATCCAACTCCGGTGCCCCGTCCCCATCGGTGTTGACCTCCACCGCAGGCCAACTGCCAAGCCGCAGGAGCAGCGTCGCCGCTGCCTTGCTTCTGTGTTGTTCGCCAAGTCCCGCTGGAGGCCGCGTGAGCCCGCGTTGACCACGTCGGTGTGGGTCCCTTTCGCCAGCAGCCGCACGTCACACATCGCTCAAGTCCCAACGGCCTTGTTCGCCTCCACGCTAGACCTGCTCGAGACACCAAGACCCATACCCGGATCGTCAAGCATCTTCTCCGAGAATTTTGCCAAGTACCACGACTACAGCTAGTGTGCATTTTTTTCAAGTCTGACTACGACAAACGACTACATGATGAGATGCCAAGTACCACTACACCCGGAGACCTGGAAACCTTCAATGTCCAACAACGGTTGTGTACAACTACCGTCACCCCCGGAAACATCGGATCGCCAAGTTCGGTTTACCGTCGCAACCATGTACAACTACTTCCACGATGATACGATAACAACTACCATCGCTGAAGGCCGTTAAGTGAACAACTACCGTCGACATGTACGACGACTTTGTGAACGTGTACCCGACGACCCCGGAGACCTATGTTGCGCCAAGTACCCCCCTCGTTGACCCGAACATCTACAGGAAAACATGTACCACTACTGTCGAGGACCGATAGTACCACTACTTCTACTACCATCATGGAACGACTACTTCCTCTACTTCCCTCGTCGAACTCGAACCGCCCCGGAAATGCACGCTTCGAAGGTATAACCCTAAGACGACGCCGTGGACCCTATGCATGTGTATTGTATGAGATGCTCGTGTTTGCACCGTGTCTGAGTTGTCCTTGCATGTTTCTCCTCGTTTTCCATGCCATCGACCTGTGGGAACCCGGTTACCGGGATCACTCCCCGTCACTCTTGCACGTTCGGCACACTTGTTCTTTTTCACCGGCATCTCAACTGAGTTACCGGAACCGGAACATTGCCGTGGCACCATTTTCCTTATCATCGCCGTGGCACCCTTTCTTTCCACCACGGTGACAAATGCTTCATAATATGCTCATCAACTTTTATCAAAAATTGCATAAAACTTGCACATGTCATCCGCATCATGATAATAACATTTAAAATGTTTAAAATTGTTGTTGCATTAAATTGCTAAATGAATATGGGGATTTATCAGAATTGTTGTTTGATGTTTCCGGCCCCATTTAAATTGCTTAGATAGTGTAGTTTAATTGTGCTTCACCTCTTGCCATATTTAACAACATTTAATATTGTTGGGTACATAAACGAGAGAGAACTAGATAATTGATGTGGTGTTTCTTCAATACGCAACTCGTTGCATATTCAGCTCCACTTAATTTGTAGTATTGTTTGTGCACTTTGCCAGGCCAAGCCTCATTAAACCGGACATGCATCATACTTGGTTAAGCATCATGCCATGTTTATGTGATGGTTGTTTACTATGTTGCTTGCTCCATTCTGGGTTGCTTCTCTCGTTAGCTTTGGTTTTGGTCCGGAGTTGTGAGGATTCATTCGATTGCGTATATTTGCCTTCTTCATGGACTCGTTCTTCTTCCTTGCGGGATCTCAGGCAAGATGAGCATACCCTCGAAATCACTTGTATCTTTGCTTGCTATTTGTCCATTCTATTGCTATGTCGCGCTACCTACCACTTGTTATATCACGCCTCCCATATTGCCATGTCAAGCCTCTAACCCACCTTCCTAGCAAACCGTTGTTTGGCTAAGTTACCGCTTTTGCTCAGCTCCTCTTATAGCGTTGTTAGTTGCAGGTGAAGTTGAAGTTTGTTCCATGTTGGAACATGGATATGTTGGGATATCACAATATCTCTTATTTAATTAATGCATCTATATACTTGGTAAAGGGTGGAAAGCCCGGCCTTTTGCCTGGTGTTTTGTTCCACTCTCGCCGCCCTAGTTTCCATCATACCGGTGTTATGTTCCTTGATTTTGCATTCCTTACGCGGTTGGGGTCATGGGACCCCCTTGACAGTTTGCTTTGAATAAAACTCCTCCAGCAAGGCCCAACCTTGGTTTTACATTTGCCTCACTTAAGCCTTTCCCTTGGGTTTCCAGAGCCCGAGGGTCATCTTATTTTACCGCCCCCCGGGCCAGTGCTCCTCTTGAGTGTTGGTCCAAGCTAGAGCCCTTTGCAGTGCCACCTCGGGGAAACTTGAGGGCTGGTTTTAGTTGTACGGATTGCTCATCCGGTGTGCCCTGAGAACGAGATATGTGCAGCTCCTATCGGGATTTGTTGGCACATTCGGGAGGCTTTGCTGGTCTTGTTTTACCATTGTCTAAATGTCTTGTAACCGGGATTCCGAGACTGATCGGGTTGTTCCGGGAGAAGGGATATCCTTCGTTGATCGTGAGAGCTTGTGATGGGCTAAATTGGGACACCCCTGCAGGGTTTAAACATTCGAGAGCCGTTCCCGCGATTATGTGGAAGATGAGAATTTTTTAATATCCGGTTGTAGAGAACTTGACACTTGACTTAATCAAAATGCATCAACCACATGTGTAGCCATGATGGTCTCTTTTCGGCGGAGTCCGGGAAGTGAGCACGGTTCTTGTGTTATGGTTGTGTGTAAGTAGTTTCAGGATCACTTCTAGCTTCACGACCATTGTGTTGCTTCTCTTCTCGCTCTTATTTGCGTATGTTAGCCACCATATTTGCTAACCGATTGCTATAGCTCCACCTCACTACGTTATCCTACCCATAAGCTTAAATAGTCTTGATCTCACGGGTGTGAGATTGCTGTGTCCTCGTGACTCACGGATACTTCCAAACAGCTGCCGGTGCTGATGATACCAGTGCAGGTTACACAACCAAGCTCAAGTGGGAGCTCGATGAAGATCTTGGTCGTTGTTATGTGTTTTTTCCGGTTGATCAGTAGTGGTGCCCAGTTGGGACGGTCGGGGATCTAGCATTTAGGGTTGTCTTCCTTTATTTTGGTTCCATAGTCGGACCTTTGATTGTACTCTAGATGATGTATGTTCAACTTGTATTTGTGTGAAGTGGCGATTGTAAGCCAACTCTTTATCCCTTTCTTATTCAGTACATAGGATTGTGTGAAGATTACCCCACTTGCGAATAAACCACCGCGCGGTTATGCCTCTAAGTCGTGCCTCGACACGTGGGAGATATAGCCGCATCATCGGTGTTACAAGTTGGTAATCAGAGCCATTCCCGACTTAGGAGCCCCCTGCTTCATCGAATCGCTGACGTTGTTGAATCTAGAACAAAATGTTTTGAGTCTTAGGATTATATATATCGGAGAGTAGGATTCTTTTTACTCCTCAGTCCCTTCGTCACTCTAGTGAGGCCTCCTGACGTAGAAGTTTTGACTTTTCTCTCAAATTTCACAAAAAGAAATTAGGATCACGCGGGTATCTTGGAATATTTCCGATATTATTGTCGCGAGAACATTGTTCTTGGTGCCTCCTGGCATGTAGGGGTTGTGGCAGTGTCCCAGGGAGTTGAGCTCCGAGGTGTTGTCGTCACAATTTTATCATTGCAGTTCTGGAATACCTGAGTTCATCGACATCGAAAATCTCTTTTATGCAGTTGTTGGTGAGATAACCTCGACGCCACCTAGTACTGGGGCGGGAGTTCGGGAGTATTTCCATAACTCGTATAACGGATGCTATTCGAAGGCTGAGGTACACGATTTCCGAATGTTTCTTGGTTATGTGTTGACGGATGGATACAGCTGGATGTAGGGATTGTTAGTTTGGGTGAGATATTATGCTTCCCCTGTATCCCCTACACGAGATTGCATAACCAGAGAGTTTCGGGAATTTATAAGTGGGAATTCAGGTAGCTCCTAGAATATCTTTCCGACAGATGCATGATATGGAATTGGACAAATATCTATCATATGTATTTGTTCCGGCTTATTCTGCAAGCCAATCCTTCATTTTCTTTTGAGTTGTGGTATTTGAGTTGCTTCGAAGTCAATGTTGATACCATACCTTTTTCCAAGCGGTGTTCTCATATTTCTATGTGAATACTAATCCTTCTTGATCATTAAGGTTGCCATGTTAATTCTCTTCCAACCGACGTGCTTCTCTTCAATTGGATCCAATCATTTCAACATTCGCAAGATCAATTCTAAGTTTTCTCAACGGCATCCATTCCATCTGCCCAAGTTGCCTTTGTTTCCCCGCCCTCCCCCCCTTTTCTTCAAGGACCCAGATTTCTTAATCAAGTATCCTTTTTATTGATGCGAAGTCTCTCCATTCTTTTACGTCAATGTTCTTATCCGGTGGTTCTCAGGAACATACTAACGGAGCTTCAAGTCTATTATTCTTAGTTGTTTTTCTTCTCCGGTGGATTCAATTCAAGCCTTCAGTGTTGATCACATTCCTTTCCTTATTCCAAATGCTTTCTCATGCCAGTGCACCTTTTAATCGTTCATCTCTCTCTATTCATATCCGAAGTACCGAAGATATCTTAGAAGATTCACGTTTCCATTCTCAATCCGTTCAAGTTATTTCGAGGTTATTATCTCATTCAACCACTTAATTCAACCGGTGAAATCTCTCTTCAAAATCATTGCAAAGGTCATTCTTTTGAGTGGGACCTAACCCACAGGTCTTTTCCCGGAGCTATCCTCCAATTCTTTCAAAGTTTGACATAAGAATGAATTATCATCAGCCATATATCTTTCTCCAAGATCTTTCAAATTCTTTTTCTCGTTGGTTCAACCTCTCTATTCTTCATTACGGAGTATCTTGACAACTCATTGTGGTGTTTCTCGTCGTCATTCTCAACATTTTAAGACCAAAGAAGAGTTCCTCTTAAATCCTTACTCGTTCTTCCAAAGATGCGTAGCTCAAGCTTGTTGTCATCCTCTCATAATTGTTTTTGATTGTGAGAATTCTTTTCACCCATCTGGAGCATTTCAAGAGTTGTTTTTTGTTTTTTCTTGATCGTTCAAAGGCCATCATTTCATCAGATTTTTTCATTCTAGCTTTCAGCTCTCGTTCTCCAAATCTTACCAGTGCATCATTCAAGTATTATCTAATCAGTTCATGATCTCTTCGTTCTCATGTATCAAAATTTAGTCAAGTATGTTTATTCATTTTCTAATTCTTCCCGGTGAATTGTGCCTTTGCTACTTTCTTTTTCAATTCTTACGATAGTTTGTTCAAGATTCCTCTCCATATGTTCTCATATTAATTCATTTGTTCTTTCCAATCCTACCGGTGGATCATTGAAGACCTTCTCAAGTTTGCGCTATATATCTCTTAATCCTTTCAACGAGAATAGGTAGTATACCAAAGCCATTGTGGGTCATCAATTTAATAGATGAAGGATACGCATAATGTAATTCTTATTCTTGTTTCATCCAAGTGATTAATTCCTTACTCCAGAGGTTCATAAAAATTCTTGATTTCATTTATTCATCTTTCTTTTCCAGAGTTCCATGTTTTCCGGATTATCTCATCGCGAAGCTCCATCTAAATCATCGCAAGGCTTCACCTTGTGTTTTTAACTTCTCTTTTTTTCATCATCCTTTTATTACCGGAGTTCTTCTTGGAGGCTCTACATGGTGGTTCGTCAAGCATTCTTTTCATTCTTTAGTTGTTCTTCAAGATTTCTCTCGAAGTTAAGATCTTCCAAGCTATACCTAAAATAAACATGGTGCTCAACACATGTTTTGTTTTGAGGAGGCCATGTATTCTTCATCTTGCATTCTGAAGTGCAATTCTTTCATATCTCATCTTTTGAGGTCGTGTTATCTCATTGTTGATAATTTCATTTCGTGTTTCATGATTCACAAGTTTTCAAGAGTGACATATCTAAATCCATCATTTTCTCTTTGCTCAAGACATCTTTTCAACCAACCAACCTCTTCATTGGAGTTATCTTGGGTTATATTTCACCTAAGTCTTTCCCCTAAGGATTGTTGCTATTTATGGTGCTCATAAATGACCCAAGTTCTTCATTTATCCTCCCGGTGAAATGAGCTTCTCATCTCCTTGTTGATGTCAATTCAATCTGTTGTTTCCGCTAATGGCAGAATTTCACCTCAAATTTCGAGATGTTTTCCATAAGCCCACAACAAGCTTATCCTTTTCGTTGTTGATTTCCCAACAACTCCGTTCTATCCTTCTTTGCAAGGATGCGTTCTAAGTTCATTTGGGGCAAAAATTGTCATTTTCTTCTCTGTCTCTTTATCCCAACAATCTAGCTTTTGTTCTTCCGTTCCGGAGGCATTGGGATGTTTCTCTCTTCGACACATCATCTTGTTTTGTCAATGATCATGTTCTTTCCTTTGCTTATCCATTCAATCGGAGTGTTGTCTAAAATCTTTCTTACCCCTTGTGCCATTCTTTCAATAGTTCTGGAGGGAGTGTGTTGTTGATTTCGTCAAGTATCATCCAATCTTATCAAGTTCTTATTCAATTCCTTTGCTTTCCAATCGGAGTGTTGTCCAAATTATAAAATTCTAATTCCTTCTCTATATTGTTTTAACCAGAGTGGTTTCAATATATACCTTGTCCTTCAGCCTACAAGGTTCTCGCAATGTTCCTTGTTCCTCTTTAGTAACTGAGTGTTTTCAACTTCTTGCATCTTTGTTGGATTCCTTCTTTCAATTTGTTTAACCTCTCAAGGTTCGATGGTTTCATGCTTTTGTCAAAGAAGCAACTTTGTTTTACCTCTTCCTCTTCCGCTTCTCTCCGGTGCCATCCTTAGATCTCGGGACGATATCTCTTGTAAGTGGAGGAGTGTTGTGATGCCCCGAGACCGAAGTTCCAGAAGACTTCCATATTTTTGTGATCTCCATGTGATTCATTTGTGCTTGCTCTATTTATTTCTTTGCATTGCATCATGCCATCATGCCAGCATGTCATTTAATTTTTTTAAACTCAACTAAATAAAATGCATATATGTTTGATCTATTTACTTTCAGGGAACTCACATGGTGATTTCTCTATATAACATATCCTCCCAATATATTAGGGAGCTATAGTAAATATTATAACACAATTGCAAAATAATTCCATGTATTTTCTACTTCAAATTTGGTCCCCAAACTTTGCCCATAATTTCTTTCATCGCTTTCTCGATCTCCACAAAAATTCCGAACAGTTTTGGACTCTCCAAAAATGTTTTCCTAATTCAAACTTAATTGAATCACATCCAAATGTGTAAGGATGCAATCCTTCCAAGCGGCGCCAAATGTATTTTTCTTGGATCAAGCTCCTTTTTATGAGTCCAAGAAAATTGGCGCCCTGCTCAAATTCTTCTCCAATCTCTCTCTACATTTCTTATTTCTCTATTTTTTTGTTAATCAGGGAGAATAGTCTAGAGGGAGGGAGAGAGCCTGCAGCCCAGTCGGCCTCTAAGCCCAGAGCCCATTTGCACCGAAGCCAAGGCCCAACAGCACCTAACCCTAGCCCGACTCCCCCTCCTCTTAATCCTTCCCCTGTCGCCGCCTCCTGCCAGATTCCCTTCGCCTCTCTCTCGAACCCCCTCGTCCTACCTCTAGCGCCGCCAGCGCCCCTCACCCTCCTCTTGACTCTCACTCGGTCACACGCACGCATAGAGCCGCGAGAAAGGAGCTCCTCATGCCCGATCCATGGCCTCCCCCTTCCTCTCGTTGCGTTTTCTCTCGCTGCCGCCCCATCTCGCATGTCCACCGTCGTCGTCTACGGCAGGAGCAGGAGCTCCCATGGCCGCCAACACCATAGTACCAGGCCGGCCTGCCCTGCCATCGCGACCCCACGTCCCCGCCGGCTCTCGTGGCCTCTGCCTCGACGCCTGCTTCGCATGCCCGTGCTCCAGTCGCGCCGACGTCCGGAGCTCGAAGTCCACCGCCTCCGCTATTCGCCCCAAGATCCGGCGATGTCACGGCCGGATCCAACTCCGGTGCCCCGTCCCCATCGGTGTTGACCTCCACGGTAGGCCAACCACCAAGCCGCAGGAGCAGCATCAAGTCCCGTTGGAGGCCGCGCGAGCCCGCGTTAACCACGTCGATGTGGGTCCCTTTCGCAACAGTAGCACATCACACATCGCTCAAGTCCTAGTGGCCTTG
This sequence comes from Triticum urartu, assembly GCF_056163025.1. Classification (NCBI taxonomy): domain Eukaryota; kingdom Viridiplantae; phylum Streptophyta; class Magnoliopsida; order Poales; family Poaceae; genus Triticum; species Triticum urartu. The sequence continues at coordinate 191,901,251 of NC_141877.1, read as the reverse complement.
TTCGCCTCTACGCTAGCCCTGCTCGAGACGCCAAGCCCCGTACCCGGATCGTCAAGCATCTTCTCCAAGAATTTTGCCAAGTACCACGACTACAGCCGGTGTGCATTTTTTCAAGTCCGACTACGACAAACGACTACACGATGAGACGCCAAGTACCACTACACCCGGAGACCTCGAAACCGTCCATGTCCAACAATGGTTGTGTACAACTACCATCACCCTCGGAAACATCAGATCGACAAGTTCGGTTACCGCCGCAACCCTGTACAACTACCTCCATGATGATACGAGAACAATTACCGTCGCTATGTTGCCTGGTTGAGCATCATGCCATGTTTATGTGATGGTTGTTTACTATGTTGCTTGCTTCTTTCCTGGTCGCTTCTCTCGTTAGCTTTGGTTTTGGTCCGAAGTTGTGAGGATTCATTCGACTGTGTCCATTTGCCTTCTTCATGGACTCGTTCTTCTTCCTTGCGGGATCTCAGGCAAGATGACCATACCCTCGAAATCACTTCTATCCTTGCTTGCTAGTTGTCCGTTTTATCGCTATGTCGCGCTACCTACCACTTGTTATATCATGCCTCCCATATTGCCATGTCAAGCCTCTAACCCACCTTCCTAGCAAACCGTTGTTTGGATAAGTTACCGCTTTTGCTCAGCCCCTCTTATAGCATTGTTAGTCGCAGGTGAAGTTGAAGTTTGTTCCATGTTGGAACATGGATATGTTGGGATATCACAATATCTCTTATTTAATTAATGCATCTATATACTTGGTAAACGGTGGAAGGCCCGGCCTTTTAACTGGTGTTTTGCTCCACTCTTGCCGCCCTAGTTTCCGTCATACCGGTGCTATGTTCCTTGATTTTGCATTCCTTACGCGGTTGGGGTTATGGGACCCCCTTGACAGTTCACTTTGAATAAAACTCCTCCAGCAAGGCCCAACCTTGGTTTTACATTTGCCTCACCTAAGCCTTTCGCTTGGGTTTCCAGAGCCCGAGGGTCATCTTATTTTACCCCCCCCCCCCCGGGGCCAGTGCTTCTCTGAGTGTTGGTCCAAACTAGAGCCCTTTGCAGCGCCACCTCGGGGAAACTTGAGGGCTGGTTTTAGTTGTACCGATTGCTCATCCGGTGTGCCCTGAGAATGAGATATGTGCAGCTCCTATCGGGATTTGTCAACACATTCATGCGGCTTTGCGGGTCTTGTTTTACCATTGTCGAAATATCTTGTAACCGGGATTCCGAGACTGATCGGGTTGTTCCGGGAGAAGGAATATCCTTCGTTGATCGTGAGAGCTTGTGATGGGCTAAGTTGGGATACCCCTGCAGGGTTTAAACTTTCGAGAGCCATGCCCGCGGTTATGTGGCTGATGGGAATTTGTTAATATACGGTTGTAGAGAACTTGACACTTGACTTAATTAAAATGCATCAACCGCGTGTGTAGCCGTGATGGTCTGTTTTAGGCAGAGTCCGGGAAGTGAACATGGTTCTTGTGTTATGGTTGTGCGTAAGTAGTTTCAGGATCTCTTCTTGATCACTTCCAGCTTCACGACCGTTGTGTTGCTTCTCTTCTCGCTCTTATTTGCGTGTTTTAGCCACCATATTTGCTTACCGCTTGCTGCAGCTCCACCTCACTACCTTATCCTACCCATAAGCTTAAATAGTCTTGATCTCGCGGGTGTGAGATTGCTGAGTCCTCGTGACTCACAGATACTTCCAAATAGTTGCAGGTGCCGATGATACCAGTGCAGGTGACACAACGGAGCTCAAGTGGGAGCTCTATGAAGATCTTGGTCGTTGTTATGTGTCTTTTTCGGTTTATCAGTAGTGGTGCCCAGTTGGGACGATCGGGTATCTAGCATTTGGGGTTGTCTTCCTTTATTTTGGTTCCGAAGTCGGACCTTTGATTGTACTCTGGATGATGTATGTTTAACATGTATTTGTGTGAAGTGGCGATTGTAAGCCAACACTTTATCCCTTTCTTATTCAGTACATGGGATTGTATGAAGATTAACCCACTTGCGACTAAACCACCATGCGGTTATGCCTCTAAGTCGTGCCTCGAAACATGGGAGATATAGCCGCATCGTGGGTGTTATAGTTTGGACATCAGAATGGTTCCGGATGAGTTCAGACATTTTCCGGAGTACCGGGAGGTTACCGGAACCCCCCGAGGAGTATATGGGCCTTGTTGGGCCTTAGTGGAATAGAGGAGAGGAAGGGGAAAGGTGGGAGGCACGCCCCCTAGCCCAATCAGAATTGGGTGGGGGCCGCACGCCCCCCTTTCCTTTCCCCTCTCCTCCCCTTCCTTCTATCCTACTCCTACTAATTGGAAGGGGGGAATCCTACTCCCGGTGGGAGTAGGACTCCCCTAGGGCGTGCCATAGAGGGCCGGCCCACCCCCTTCTCCACTCCTTTATATACGGGGGAGGGGAGCACCCCATAGACACACAAGTTGATCATTGATCCCTTAGCTGCGTGCGATGCACCCCTCCACCATAATCCACCTCGGTCATATCATCGTAGTGCTTAGGAGAAGCCCTGCGACGTTACCATCATCATCACCGTCATCACGCTATCATGTTGACGAAGCTCTCCCTCGACACTCAGCTTGATCAAGAGTTCATGGGACGTCATCGAGCTGAACGTCTGCAGATTGCGGAGGTGCACTACTTACGGTACTAGGATCGGTCAATTGTGAAGACGTACGACTACATCAACCGCGTTGTCATAACGCTTCCGCTTATGTTCTATGAGGGTACTTGGACAACACTCTTCCCCTCTCGTTGCTATGCATCACCATGATCTTGCGTGTGCGTAGGAATTTTTGAAATTACTATGTTCCCCAACAGTGGCATCTGAGCGAGGTTTATGCGTAGATGTTATATGCACGAGTAGAACACAAAGGAGTTGTGGGTGTGGGTATATACATAATGCTTGCCGTCACTAGTTGATTCTTGATTCGGCGGTATTGTTGGATGAAGCGGCCCAGACCGACATTACGCGTACGCTTACGCGAGACTGGTTCTACCGACGTGCTTCGCACACAGGTAGCTGGTGGGTGTTAGTTTCTCCAACTTTAGTTGAATCGGATTCAATGAACAGGGTTCTTTCTGAACATCAAAAAGCAATTACTATACTGCGTTGTGGTTTTTGATGCATAGGTAAGAATGGTTCTTGCTCAGCCCATAGCAGCCATGTAAAACTTGCAACAACAAAGTAGAGGACGTCTAACTTGTTTTTGCAGGGCATGTTGTGATGTGATATGGTCAAGACATGATGCCAAATTTTATTGTATGAGATGATCATGTTTTGTAACACAGTTATCGGCAACTGGCAGGAGCCATATGGTTGTCGCTTTATTGTATGAAATGCAATCGCCATGTAATTGATTTACTTTATCACTAAGCGGTAGCGATAGTCGTAGAAGCAATAGTTGGCGAGATGACAACGATGCTTTGGTGGAGACCAAGGTGTCAAGCCGGTGATGATGGTGAGAATGACGGTGCTTTGGAGATGGAGATCAAAGGCACAAGATGATGATGGCCATATCATATCACTTATATTGATTGCATGTGATGTTTATCCTTTATGCATCTTATTTTGCTTAGTTTGACGGTAGCATTATAGGATGATCTCTCACTAATTTCAAGGTATAAGTGTTCTCCCTGAGTATGCACCGTTGCTATAGTTCGTCGTGCCGAGACACGACGTGATGATCAGGTGTGATAAGATCCATGTTCACATACAACAGGTGCAAGCCAGTTTTGCACACGCAGAATACTCAAGTTAAACTTGACGAGCCTAGCATATACAGATATGGCCTCGGGACACTGAGACCGAAAGGTCAAGCGTGAATAATGTTGTAGCGACCCGACCTCAGACGGCCAAGTCTCTATGCTTAAGTGTCATCCCTAGATTGGTATGCTGACACACACAGTACTCGAGGATTTATAACAGAGGTAAATCACATGTATAAAGTAACGTAAAATACTATTACCTCAATCCAAATAGCGGAAGTAACAAGGTTGTGGATTCCCATCAACACCAACAGCAAAGTTGAGTGTAGAAATTGTAACCCTAATGTATCACTTACTCGTCGTAAGAAGTCCTGCAACATGAGACGTTGCAGCCAAAAGGGTCAGTACATTGAATGTACTAGCAAATTCACACCATACAGAGAAATGATGAACAAATGGCTATCACTACATGCATATTTGGCTGGTGGAAAAGCTCTATGGTTATAATGTTTTTGCGTAAAAGCCAATTTTTCCCTACTGCAAAGGAATAATTTTTATTTAACTATCATGGTGGTTTTTGAACATTGAGAATGGTTGACAGCATTCTCAATCCCAATTAAGTAACATCATTAAACCCAACAAAATTAATTTAAAGTAACATGATGAGATTCACATGATAATCCAAGTACTAGATACTCAAGATGTCCATAACCGGGGACACGGCTAATCATGATTAGTTTATACACTCTGTAGAGGTTTGCGCACTTTTCCCCACAAGACTCGATCTCCTTCGTTGGGATTCTCGCACTACATGGTGTTTGAGAAACGGAGGACCGAGACATAGTCTCTCAGAAGCGCTAGCACCTTACAATCGGGTAGACCGTTACACCTACTTTCCCCTACATCTGCTAGTCTACCACTGCAAGAGTTCGCACAACTTAATCAACTATGCTAGAGCCCATAGTAGCTTGTGGCTGCACACGGAAGTTTCTAGTTTGAATAATCTCATGATCCCTTTGAGCCTAGGTGGTGGTCCATAAAAAACAGGCAATCACTGGAATACCCAGGTGCCTAAACAGGCAATCGCTAAAAGATCAGAAATATCGAAGAAGACGATTCGAAAAACTTCAAAACCAAGCAAATAACTCTTGCAACATAAAACAACTTCTAACAGTACCAAAATTATGTGAATTTGGCCTTATCAGAAAGTTCAGGTCAAGAGCTTCGATTTGCAAAAAGAATCAACTCAAATAGAGCTACGAAACTCAAATTATGATCAAATGAAGTTTGAATCTAAATCTGATCTAATTCAAATTTTAAATTTTAAAAAACATGTTTGAGTTGGATTACAGGATAGTGGGGATCATAACGAAGAAGCGGGCGTTGGTTTCGTTGAATTTGGACTAACGAGTAAAAAGTTGTAGCCGTTTGAAGTACAGGGACTAATCTGCGATGAAAATTTATCACGAATAGGTCCCTGGACGAAAACTAAAATAAAAAGAAAAAGAGAAACGTTACCGAACGAACGTTCGCTGCCGAACGCCAACTAATGAACCTGTTCACTAGAACTACCTAAACAAAAAACTTCATTAAATAACTAATCTAAATAAATAAGAACGGGTTTCTAAACAAAGCCGAACCTTAAAAAAATCGTACGGGCCGGGTTCGGTTTATCTCCAATTCAAAAAGGGTTCGACACCGGTGGCGGTTTACCACGGCGGTTGGAGTCCAGCGACGGCGGCTACGGGCTTCGGGCGGCGGTGGCTCCACGCGGGGACGGCAGCGAGTGCGGCGCGGGGCGGCGGAGCGAGGGCAGCGGTGGTGAGGCAAAGCACGTTGCAGCGGCGGCGGCGGCAAAGTCGGCAGCGGCGACGAGATGCGGTGGGGCGCGGCGATCGAGGGGAGGAGGAGAGAAACGGGCCCGGGGCTCCAGTATTTATGGCGGGGCGGCCTCAGGAGGCATGGGAGAGGGGCAAAGGAGAGGCGGCGCGAGGAGTCCGCGGCGGAGACGGAGGCCATGGCGGCGCGGCGGCATGCTGCGGGTGGAGTCCCGCCTGGGAGGTCGGGGTGCGCGGGCGTCGGGCTGGGCCAGCCCAGTCGGCGAGGGAAACCCCTTTTTTTACATAGACATTTTTTTCAGATAACTAAAGTAATAAAAAAAATAACTAAAAATATTATATAGGCATATAATATATCAAAATTTGTAGAAAAGATTTTCTACAACATGGACATTTTTATAATGCCAACTAAAATCCACACAAATTCAAATAATTCAAAGAGTGCTCCTGCTCTAATAAAATCCACCAAAAATCATTTTAGAAATACAAAAATTAATTCAAATTTATTTCTCTCCAATTTTTTGATGTAGGGAACCATGTTACCCTATTTTCCATATATTTTATTTTTGGAGAAAAATAGTTTGAATAAAACTCAAATAACTCCGAATTGAAAATAATTTCCAAAAGGACTTTAAATTTGATCCTTTTAAACTCCCAACTCATATTTCATAATTTGAAGAAGTCATTTTATCTTCTCTCGTGAAAATCATTGAGTCGCTTAAAGTTTTAGAATTGGAAATATTTTCAAATGAAATTCAAATATTTTCAACACCCCTTGTCATTTAAATAAATGGAAGAAGTCATGTCATCTTCTCTCCAGGGTTTTGTGGTGAAAAGGATTTGAATTCATGGAGATCAGAAAGCAAAGATGGAAGTTTGGGAAAGTCCTTTTATTCTCTCTCATTAAACTTTCAAAATGTTCGAATTTTGCTCAATCAATCACACAACAATCAAACAATCAATCATTCTATCTATTTATTATAACATTCCAAAATTTAGAATTTTGGGATGTTACAAACCTACCACCCTTAAAATGAATCTCGTCCTCGAGATTCGGATAGGCTAGCAAGAAAAGGTTAGGGTTTGGGGTCTTCTCAAAATCCATCAATCATCACAGGGGGTCTGGGGTGCTACCACTCTTAGAAACATCGTTACGGTCCCATCAATACTCATATACTCCATCCTTATTGTTAACAGTGTCGGTCTTCTTAGATCTTCAGGATAATTCCTTATCCGGGCACTTCCGGTAGTGGCATAACCTTTACCACAATTCTTCTGTCCTTTCATCTTGGTAAGGTTCTTCCATGACTGGGTCTTCTTAGCTGACTGGTCTGGCGCCAAAACTAAACAACTATCGATATCTCATGGTGGTCAACAAGTTATGTTTTCTCCTGCAGGAAATGGGTCTGGGTTGAACCTCACCGTATAACCTACGGTTGGCAAAAGCTGCATTGTACAAGGGGAAAATACCTATACCATTCTAAGGCTTAAACAAGGTTTTGATCGTCGTCTCTCTACTGTAGGTAAGTCACTCAGATTTACCATCCCATATAGCAAGGCGAATAATAAGAGTAAGTTGGTATGGTGATCAATCCATCCGCACCCAAATCATTACCCTGTATACGGTTTAGCGAATCTCACATTCTAACACTCGGTCATCCTCAAAAGCATTGCGGAATTTCTCTTGTCGATGAACCAAGTTCGGATAATCCATTGATTCTGCAAGTCAAACAAACATCTATCGTTCCTACACAACTCTCAGGTTTTGCGTTACTCCTATAAAATCGTTTGCCGATAAAATCATAACTTCTTCCAGGGTTTTTCCTTCAACGAGAAAGTGCTTGCTTCTTGGCAGGTCCTGGGGCCTGTGGGTTATGGCCCATCTCATCACTTGTAATCCTTGAACTCATCCTCGGGGCAGCTGATCTTTATTCCAACATCCAACTTCATAGCATACTTAAATCCATCCAATTGTACTGTCTCTCTTCCTTCTATTGGCACCAAACCAAGACGTGATTACTCAAACTCATCACGGAGTTTACAATTGCTCCATATTACCAACATTCTACCTCCTTTATATCCAATAATACTTCATCCATCCATACTCTTGGGATACCCCACATATCGACACAAAGCTCATACTTATTTTGTCCAAAATCCACTTCATGGAATATCATTATCCTTTCCGGGGTCAAGCGTTCTTACAGGGGAATATTGGCCATCTCTGCATGGCACTTCTTCAACTGGGAAACGTGAAACACATCATGAACTCCTGAGAGTCCTTCGGGTGACTCCAACTTGTTGGCCACTTCTCCCATAATCTCCAAAACTCGGTATGGTCCTACAAATCTCGGGGCTAACTGTCCCTTAACTCCAAATCGTTTAACTCCTCGCAGAGGGGACGAAGACATGCTCTGTCTCCAATCTCATAGACTACCTGCTTGAGTTTTTTTGAGTCTGCATATCTCCTCTACCTAGACTGAGCTACCTTCAGTCTATCTCGAATCAACCTAACATTCTCTTCTGACTCCTTGATCACATTTGGTCCAAACAACTGACGGTCTCCAACTTCATCCCACATACTCTTGGGGTATCACACATATCGAGACAAAACACTTATTCATTTTGTCTGAAATCCACTCAGTGGAGTATCCTTATCTTTTCCAGGGGTCAAGGGTTCTTACAGGGTACTACCACCCTTAAAATGCACAAATCTTCCATAGACCATATTTCTCATATCCTCAAAATGGCCAAAATTCTTCTTCATAGAGTAACAACTCATAAAATCCATATCAGTACCAACGATGCTAACTTTATTCACTCTCAATTGATTAAAATCTCAACTCAACACCTAGATATAAAAGAAAATATTCTCACTTCTACTACTCCATTTCTTTTGTTGCAAACTCACTATCTAGCACAAGTCTCCTTCTCCTTGAGGCATTCTCTGGCAAAGTGCCCTACTCCATTACAATGAAAAATATTACTTCTGACAACTCCCGAGGTTTCCTTGTGATTATATATCATCCTTGGGTCCTTGGCTTCCTTTTTGGGCAACTGCTGAGGTAGTGCCCTGACTCCTTGCACCTGTAACAGGTGATATGACTCAGGTCCTTCCTGGAATCCAATCTGCTTCTCTTCCTGGACTTTTTCATGCCAATCATGGCTTCTATTTCTTGTGGGTCATACTCTACTTCCTCCGTCGGGAATACTACTAGATCCCCATTCAAACAACTTTGGGAGATGTGTCCTTCTTCTCCACATGAATAACAAGACTTAGTGCAGGGTTTACTCGGGTCTTCTTTAGGTGTGTCCTCCACCTCTTCCTTCATCATAGTTTCTTCTAAAATTCCCATAAGGGCTCCTTTCTTTACTTCTTTCTTTTGTTGTATGGTTCTTCGTACCATGGGGTAAATGTGACATTTTGCAGGGTAGTGGGTAGTCCCTTCACATAAGAAACAAGTAATCATCCTAGTTGGGCATTCTTCATCTGGATGACTTTCTTCACAATTAGTGCATTCATCCTTGTGTCCTTATGATTGTGTCCTATTTCTCCACAAAGCTTGCATGCACAAGGTTTCTTCATATCCTTTCCAGAAGGCTTCAACTTAGAGTCAACTTAAATTCTTTCCAAGTGGTTACTCCCTGCCATCCATTGATAGTTTGGTACACCATCCACCAAGTAGCAGCACCTCTTTCAAAGCAATTAAGAGCCTGCTATGTCATATCCTTTCCAACTATAGGGTTATTCTTCATATGATTTTCCATGATCTGAATTCATTGGTCCATCTCCAATTGACTTATCGGTCCAGGAAACATGAGTTCATATCCATTCATCCTCTATTGGTTCCATGGGTTTGGGGTGACATAAGAGAGAGGGAGAGGTATGCACACAATACAAACAATAGTTTTGAAAAGATAGATTTTTATTTGTGGCTATCGGAAAAACATCAAACAAATGACAGCTCACAAACGTCGCATCTAACGTCGGTACAAAACAAGGGTTTGGTCTTCTAAAGGTTAATAAATCTTCAATGTCGCCAAACTCTTCAAGTCTTGTTCATGCCTCCAATGGCTTCTTCCAATCAAGCTAGTCTTCCGCCAGTTCTTTTGCCAGATCATCTCTATTGACGTGAAGTCTCTTGTGACATCCTTTGATATTTTTGGAGTTTTGTTCCAAACTTCCGGGTTTCAACATCCTTGGCATGAGCCATGGTCATACTGTCCTTCAGTTCCTGATAAATCTCTGGTATCTCGAGGTTGTAGCTCCTCCAGCTTGGCCACTTTCAGCTTTTGGTTCCTGAGTTCTTCACGAAATGCTTCCTTGTCTAATACGGCTTCCTGCAGGTCCATCTTAACTTCTTGATGTTACACTCCAGATCCTGGCGATGCACCAGCTAAGGTTAAAACTTCATCTTGCTGACAGATGCTCCATCAGCCTTCTACCATCCAATCCTTCCCTACATATGCATGCTTAACTCAGCATGGTGACAGATAGCATAATCAGGCGATAACATCATGGATAATCGTGTTTCTGCTCTTGTCATTCCCATGAGCTATCATTACATAGTTGATATCTCCTTCCTTAGGGTTTTCTTTGACAAAACTTCGAGTTCTCATGCTCCTTGTTTCAGTCTTTCTCTGATACACCTTGATCTCGGGTATTGACAACTTCCATAGTCTTCCAAGTTCCATAAGGGTAGCCTTCCTAGGTTATACAAATCTGGAAATTATTCAGAGCCTTCAAATTCTCCTAGTCTTCGGAGTCTTCAACCGTTGTAGTTTCCATTATTATAATACACGGTAAAATCCTCTTCATTCTGAAGTGGTCTTAGTTGTCTGATATCTTGTACTTCTTGAAGTTGTCTCATCAGTCGAATCTTCGAGTGGTCAAAAGGGGAAAGGGGTATGGTCTCACTAAAGGGAACTTTTGAATAAGCTCAGAAGAGAAGAGAGGTAAAAGATCTTTTTGAAAAGTAAAGTTTTAGTGAAAAATCTTTCCTATGGGCTTGCCAGTTTCTAGGGTCACGTCCTACAGTCAACATGTGCTCTGATACCATCTTGTAGCGACCCAACCTCAGACGGCCAAGTCTCTGTGCTTAAGTGTCATCCCTGGATCGGTATGCTGACACACACAGTACTTGAGGATTTATAACAGAGGTAAATCACGTGTATAAAGTAACGTAAAATACTATTCCCTCAATCCAAATAGCAGAAGTAACAAGGTTGTGGATTCCCATCAACACCAATGGCAAAGTTGAGTGTAGAAATCGTAACCCTAACGTATCACTTACTCGTCGTAAGAAGTCCTGCAACATGAGACGTTGCAGCACAAAGGGTCAGTACACTGAATGTACTGGCAAATTCACACCGTAGAGAGAAATGATGAACAAATGGCTATCACTACATGCATATTTGGCTGGTGGAAAAGCTCTATGGTTATAATGTTTTTGCAAAAAAGCCAATTTTTCCCTACTGCAAATTAATAATTTTTATTTAACTATCATGGTGGTTGTTGAACATTGAGAATGGTTGACAGCATTCTCAATCCCAATTAAGTAACATCATTAAACCCAACAAAATTAATTTAAAGTAACATGATGAGATTCACATGATAATCCAAGTACTAGATACTCAAGATGTCCATAACCGGGGACACGGCTAGTCATGATTAGTTTATACACTCTGTAGAGGTTTGCGCAATTTTCCCCACAAGACTCGATCTCCTCCATTGGGATTCTCGCATTACATGGTGTTTGAGAAATGGATGACCGAGACATAGTCTTTCAGAAGCGCTAGCACCTTACGATCGGGTGGACCGTTACACCTACTTTCCCCTACATCTCCTAGTCTACCACTGTAAGAGTTCGCACAACTTAATCAACTATGCTAGAGCCCATAGTAGCTTGTGGCTGCACACGGAAGTTTCTAGTTTGCATAATCTCATGATCCCTTTGAGCCTGGGTGACAGTCCACAAAAAAACAGGCAATCGCTGGAATACCCAGGTGCCTAAACAGGCAATCGCTAGAATACCCAGGTGCCTCAATCCACCCAGATGTGTATTTAAGTTGCCAACTTAAGTAAACCATTAATTTAACAATATCACATCTGTCATGGATTTCACTCACCCAAACCACGTCTACGAGCATAGCATAGCAATATAAGCAATACGTAGAAGTAACTCCCAAGGGTTTGATAATAAACAAGTGAATAGGTACTACCTCATCTACTTCCCAACCACAATTTAATTCAGATCCTAACCATGCAATTGTTTGAGGATTGATCTAATGCAATAAAAACTGGGTAGTAGGAGGTATGATCAAAGTGTGAACTTGCCCGCAACGTTGATGAAGATGATGCGCACTCAAAACTCTTGATAGTTCTACTCGTCACACTTCGGTCAATCTAGCGTAAGCAATCAATAGTAACCACACATAAGCAATCACTCAAAAGATCAGAAAGATCGAAGAAGACGATTCGGAAAACTTCAAAACCAAGCAAATAACTCTTGCAACATAAAACAACTTCTAATAGTACCAAATTTATGTGAATTTGGCCTTATTAGAAAGTTTAGGTCGCGAGCTTCGATTTGCAAAAAGAATCAACTCAAATTGAGCTACGAAACTCAAATTGTGATCAAATGAAGTTTGAATCTAAATCTGATCTAATTCAAATTTTAAACTTTCAAAAACATGTTTGAGTTGGATTACACGAAGAAGTGGATGTTGGTTTCGTTGAATTTGTACTAACGAGTAAAAACTTGTAGCCGTTTGAAATATAGGGACTAATCTGCGAAGAAAATTTATCACGAATAGGTCCCTGGCCGAAAACTAAAATACAAAGAAAAAGAGAAACGTTACCGAACGAACGTTTGGTGCCGAACGCCAACTAATGAACCTGTTCACTAGAACTACCTAAACAGAAAACGTTCACTAAATAACTAATCTAAATAAATAAGAACGGCTTTCTAAACAAAACCGAACCTTAAAAAAACCGTACGGGCCGGGTTCGGTTTATCTCCGGTTCAAAAAGGGTTCGACGCCGGTGGCGGTTTACCATGGCGGTTGGAGTCCGGCGACGGCGGCTGCGGGCTTCGGGCGGCGGTGGCTCCAGGCGGGGACGGCAGCGAGTGCGGTACGGGGCGGCGGAGCGAGGGCGGCGGCGGCAGCAAAGTTGGCAGCGGCGACGAGATGTGGCGGGGCATGGCGATCGAGGGAAGGAGGAGAGAAACGGGCCCGGGGCTCCGGTATTTATGGCGGGGCGGCCTCGGGAGGCGTGGGAGAGGGGCAAAGGAGAGGCGACGCGAGGAGTCCGCGGCGGAGACGGTGGCCATGGCGGCGCCGTGGCATGCTGCGGGCGGAGTCCCGCCCGGGAGGTCGGGGTGCGCGGGCGTCGGGCTGGGCCGGCCAAGTCGGCGGGGGAAACCCCTTTTTTATATATATAGACATTTTTTCAGAGAACTAAAATAATAAAAACAAAATAACTAAAAATATTATATAGGCATATAATATATCAAAATTTGCAGAAAAAGATATTCTACAACATGGACATCTTTATAATGCCAAATAAAATACACACAAATTCAGATAATTCAAAGAGTGCTCCTGCTCGAATAAAATCCACCAAAACTCATTTTAGAAATACCAAAATTAATTCAAATTTATTTCTCTCCAATTTTCTGATGTAGGGAACCATGTTACCCTATTTTCCATATATTTTATTTTTGGAGAAAAATAGTTTGAATAAAACTCAAATAACTCTGAATTGAAAATAATTTCCAAAAGGACTTTAAATTTGATCCTTTTAAACTCCCAACTCATATTTCATAATTTGAAGAAGTCATTTTATCTTCTCTCGTGAAAATCATTGAGTCGCTTAAAGTTTCAGAATTGGAAATATTTTCAAATGAAATTCAAATATTTTCAACACCCCTTGTCACTTAAATAAATGGAAGAAGTCATGTCATCTTCTCTCAAGGGTTTTGTGGTGAAAAGGATTTGAATTCATGGAGATCAGAAAGCAAAGATGAAAGTTTGGGAAAGTCCTTTTATTCCCTCTCATTAAACTTTCAAAAAGTTCGAATTTCACTCAATCAATCAGACAACAATCAATCATTCTATCTATTTATTATAACATTCCAAAATTTAGAATTTTGGGATGTTACACATGTAGTCGATATGATCAACATAGTGATGTTCACCATTGAAAACTACTCCATCTCACATGATGATTGGACATGGTTTAGTTGATATGGATCACGTGATTACTTAGAAGATTAGAGAGATGTCTATCTAAGTGGGAGTTCTTAAGTAATTTGATTAATTGAACTTTAATTTATCATGAACTTGGTACCTAAAAGTATTTTGCATATCTATGTTGTTGTGGATAGATGGCCCGTGCTGTTGCTCCATTGAATTTTAATGCGTTCCTAGAGAAAGCTAAGTTGAAAGATGATGGTAGCAACTACACGGACTGGGTCCGTACCTTGAGGATTATCCTTGTTGGTGCACAGAAGAGTTACGCCCTGGAAGCACCGCTAGGTGACAAACCCGCTGCAGGAGCAACACCATATGTTGTGAACACCTGGCAGAGCAAAGCTGATGACTACTCGATAGTTCAGTGTGCCATGCTTTACGGCTAAGAACTGGGACTTCAACGACGTTTGAACGTCATGGAGCATATGAGATGTTCCAGGAGTTGAAATTAGTATTTCAAGCAAATGCCTGGATTGAGAGATATGAAGTCTCCAATAAGTTCTACAGCTGCAAGATGGAGGAGAATAGTTCTGTCAGTGAACATATACTCAGAATGTCTGGGTACCAGAACCACTTGAGTCAGCTGGGAGTTAATCTTCCTGATGATAGTGTCATTGACAGAGTTCTTCAATCACTGCCACCAAGCTACAAGAGCTTCATGATGAACTATAATATGCAAGGGATGGATAAGACGATTCCTGAGCTCTTCGCAATGCTAAAAGTTGCGGAGGTAGAAATCAAGAAAGAGCATCAAGTGTTGATGGTCAACAAGACCACTAGTTTCAAGAAAAAGCGTAAAGGGAAGAAGGGGAACTTCAAGAAGAACAGCAAGCCAGTTGCTTCTCAAGTGAAGAAACCTAAGTCTGAACCTAAGCCTGAGACTGAGTGGTTGTACTACAAAGGGACTGGTCACTGGAAGCGGAACTGCCCCAAGTATTTGGTGGAGAAGAAGGATGGCAAAGTGAAAGGTATATTTGATATACATGTTATTGATGTGTACCTTACTAATGCCCGCAGTAGTGCCTGGGTATTTGATACTGGTTCAGTTGCTAACATTTGGAACTCGAAATAGGGGCTACAGATTAAGCAAAGATTGCCTAAGGACGAGGTGATGATGTGCGTGGGAAATGGTTCCAAAGTCGATGTGATCACCGTCGGCACACTACCTCTACATCTACCTTCGGGATTAGTTTCAGACCTAAATAATTGTTATTTGGTACCAGCGTTGAGCATGAACATTATATCTGGATCTCGTTTGATGCGAGATGGTTATTCATTTAAATCAGAGAATAATGGTTGTTCTATTTATATGAGTAATATCTTTTATGGTCATGCATCTTTGATGAGTGGTCTATTTTTACTAAATCTTGATTGTAGTGATACACATGTTCATAGTATTGAAGCCAAAAGATGCAGAGTTGATATTGATAGTGCAAATTATGTGTGGCACTGCCGTTTAGGTCATATTGGTGTAAAGCGCATGAAGAAACTCCATTCTGATGGACTTCTGGAATCACTTGATTATGAATCACTTGGTACTTGCGAACCATGCCTCATGGCCAAGATGACTAAAACTCCGTTCTCCGGAACAATGAAGCAAGCAACAGAGTTATTAGAAATCATACATACTGATGTATGTGGTCCCATGAACATTGAAGCTCATGGCGGATATCATTATTTTCTCACCTTCACAGATGATTTGAGTAGATATGGGTATATCTACTTAATGAAACATAAGTCTGAAACATTTGAAAAGTTCAAGGAATTTCAGAGTGAAGTGGAAAATCACCGTAACAAGAAAATCAAGTTTCTATGATCTGATCATGGAGGTGAATATTTGAGTTATGAGTTTGGACTTCATTTGAAACAATGCGGAATAGTTTCACAACTCACGCCACTTAGAACACCACAACATAATGGTGTGTCCGAACGTCGTAACCGCACTTTATTAGATATGGTGCGATCTATGATGTCTCTCACTGGTTTACCGCTATCGTTTTGGGGTTATGCTTTAGAGACGGTTGCATTCACGTTAAATAGGGCACCATCTAAATCCATTGAGACGACACCTTATGAACTGTGGTTTGGCAAGAAACCCAAGTTGTCGTTTCTTAAAGTTTGGGGCTGCGATGCTTATGTGAAAAGCTTCAACCTGATAAGCTCGAACCCAAATCGGAGAAATGTGTCTTCATAGGATACCCAAAGGAGACTGTTGGGTATACCTTCTATCACAGATCCGAAGGCAAGATATTCGTTGCTAAGAATGGGTCCTTTCTAGAGAAGGAGTTTCTCTCGAAAGAAGTGTGTGGGAGGAAAGTAGAACTTGACGAGGTAATTGTACCTTCTCCCTTATTGAAAAGAACTTCATCACTAAAATCAGTTCGAGTGATTCCTACACCAGTAAATGAGGAAGCTAATGATGATGATCATGAAACTTTTGATCAAGTTACTACCGAACCTTGTAGGTCAACCAGAGTAAGATCCGCACCAGAGTGGTATGGTAATCCTATTCTAGAATTCATGTTACTTGACCATGACAAACCTACGAACTATGAGGAAGCGACGATGAGCCCAGATTCCGCAAAATGGCTTGAGCCCATGAAATCTGAGATGGGATCCATGTATGACAACAAAGTATGGACTTTGGTTGACTTGCCCAATGATCGGCACTCCATAGAGAATAAATGGATCTTCAAGAAGAAGACTAATGCTGATGGTAATATTACTGTCTACAAAGCTCGACTTGTTGCAAAAGGTTTTCGACAAGTTGAAGGAGTTGACTACGATGAGTCCTTCTCACCCATAGCGATGCTTAAGTCCATCCGAATCATGTTAGAAATTGCCGCATTTTATGATTATGAAATTTGGCAAATGGGTGTCAAAACTGCATTCCTTAATGGATATCATAAAGAAGAGTTGTATATGATGCAACCAGAAGGTTTTGTCGATCCAAAAGGTGCTAACAAAGTATGCAAGCTCCAGCGATCCATTTATGGATTGGTGTAAGCCTCTCGGAGTTGGAATATACGCTATGATAGTGTGATCAAAGCATATGGTTTTATACAGACTTTTGGAGAAGCCTGTATTTACAAGAAAGTGAGTGGGAGCTCTGTAGCATTTTTGATATTATATTTAGATGACATATTGTTGATCGGAAATGATACTGAATTTCTGAATAGCATAAAAGGATACTTGAATAAGAATTTTTCAATGAAAGACCTCGGTGGAGCTGCTTATATATTAGGCATCAAGATCTATAGAGATAGATCAAGACGCTTAATTGGACTTTCACAAAGCACATACCTTGATAAAGTTTTGAAGAAGTTGAAAATGGATCAAGCAAAGAAAGGGTTCTTGCCTGTTTTACAAGTTGTGAAGTTGAGTCAGACTCAGTGCCCGACCACTGCAGAAGATAGAGAGAAAATGAAAGGTGTTCCCTATGCTTCAGCCATAGGTTCTATCATGTATGCAATGTAGTGTACCAGACCTGATATGTGCCTTGCTATCAGCTTAGCAGGGAGGTACCAAAGTAATCCAGGAGTGGATCACTGGACAATGGTCAAGAACATCCTGAAATACCTAAAAAGGACTAAGGATATGTTTCTCGTATATGGGGGTGACAAAGAGCTCGTCGTAGACCATTACGTCGATGCAAACTTTGACACTGATCCGGATGACTCTAAGTCACAAACTGGATACGTGTTTTTATTAAATGGTGGAGCTATCAGTTGGTGCAGTTCCAAGCAAAGCGTCATGGCGGGATCTACATGTGAAGCGGAGTACATAGCTGCTTCGGAAGCAGCAAATAAAGGAGTCTGGATTAAGGAGTTCATATCCGATATAGGTGTCATACCTAGTGCAATTGCCTTGGCAAAGGAATCCAGATTTCACAAGAGAACCAAGCACATTAAGATACGCTTCAATTCCATCTGCGATCAAGTCAAGGAGGGAGACATAGAGATTTGCAAGATACATATGGATCTGAATGTTGCAGACCTGTTGACTAATCCTCTCTCACGAGCAAAACATGATGAGCACCAAGACTCCATGGGTGTTAGAATCATTACAATTTAAACTAGATTATTGACTCTAGTGCAAGTGGGAGGCTGAAGGAAATATGCCCTAGAGGCAATAATAAATTTGTTATTTATATTTCCTTATATCATGATAAATGTTTATTATTCATGCTAGAATTGTATTAACCACAAACTTAGTACATGTGTGAATACATAGACAAACATAATGTCACTAGTATGCCTCTACTTGACTAGCTCGTTGAATCAATGATGGTTATGTTTCCTAACCATAGACATGAGTTGTCATTTGATTAACAGGATCACATCATTAGAGAATGATGTGATTGACTTGACCCATCTATTAGCTTAGCACGATGATTGTTTAGTTTGTTGCTATTCCTTTCTCCATAACTTATACATGTTACTATGACTATGAGATCATGCAACTCCCGAATACCGGAGGAAGACTATGTGTGCTACCAAACGTCACAACGTAACTGGGTGATTATAAAGGTGCTCTACAGGTGTCTCCGATGGTGTTTGTTGAGTTGGCATAGATCGAGATTAGGATTTGTCACTCCGATTGTCGATGAGGTATCTCTGGGCCCTCTCGGTAATGCACATCAATATAAGCCTTGCAAGAAATGTGACTAATGAGTTAGTTGCGGGATGATGCATTATGAAACGTGTAAAGAGACTTGCCGGTAATGATATTGAACTAGGTATTCAGATACCAACGATCAAATCTCGAGCAAGTAACATACCGATGACAAAGGGAACAACATATATCGGTATGCGATTTAACCGATAAAGATCTTCGTAGAATATGTGGTAGCCAATATGAACATCCAGGTTCTGCTATTGGTTATTGACCGAAGAAATGTCTCGGTCATGTCTACATAGTTCTCGAACCCGTAGGGTCCGCACGCTTAACGTTTGGTGACGACCGGTATTATGAGTTTATGTGTTTTGATGTACCGAAGGTAGTTCGGAGTCCCGGATTAGATCACGGACATGATGAGGAGTCTCGAAATGGTCGAGAAGTAAAGATCGATATATTGGAAGCCTATGTTTCGACATCGGAATGGTTCCGGATGAGTTCGGCCATTTTCCGGAGTACCGGGAGGTTACCGGAACCCCCCGGGGAGTATATGGGCCTTGCTCGGCCTTAGTGGAATAGAGGAGAGGAAGGGAAAAGGTGGGAGGCGCGCCCCCTAGCCCAATCCGAATTGGGTGCCCCCCTTTTGTTTCCCCTCTCCTCCCCTTCCTTCTCTCCTACTCCTACTACTTGGAAGGGGGGAATCCTACACCCGGTGAGAGTAGGACTCCCCTAGGGCGCGCCATAGAGGGCCGGCCCTCCCCCCTCCTCCACTCCTTTATATATGGGGGAGGGGAGCACCCCATAGACACACAAGTTGATCATTGATCCCTTAGACGTGTGCGGTGCCCCCCTCCACCATAATCCACCTCGGTCATATCATCGTTGTGCTTAGGCGAAGCCCTGCAACGGTAGCATCATCATCACCGTCATCACGCCGTGGTACTGACGAAGCTCTCCCTCGACACTCAGCTGGATCGAGAGTTCGTGGGACGTCACCAAGCTGAACGTGTGCAGAGCATGGAGGTTTCGTACTTTCGGTACTAGGACCGGTCGATCGTGAAGACGTACGACTACATCAACTGCATTGTCATAACGCTTCCGCTTACGGTCTACGAGGGTACATTCATCACCAAGTCAAGAAGGCGAATAATCTCCTTTCCTTTATTGTAATCTATCTTCGGTAAATCTAACCCTACCGGTGTCTATATAAACCGAGGGTTGTAGTCTTTAGGGTTAGAGCTACATTCATCACCTCATCGCCTTAGGGTTTAGCTTATGCTGATCTCGAGGTAGATCTACTCTATAGACCATATTATACATCCAATACAATCAAGCAGGACGTAGGGTATTACCTCTTCGAGAGGGACCAAACCTGGGTAAACACTATGTTCGTCGTCCCTTGTTCCCCATCGATCCTAGATCCACAGCTCGAGACTCCCTACCCCAAGGTCTGGCAGTTTTGATACCGACAGTTGGTTTTCAATAAAGTTTATGCTTTCTACTTTGATGTTGTGATGAATTGTTACTTGTTCATGAGAAGTTATATGATAAAGTTTTATGACAAAGTTTGTTGCTGTTATAATAATGAGCATGATGCTACTATGTCATATTTTGTTTTTATCGTTACCTCTCTCTCTAAACATGTGGACATGATTTTCGATATCGGCTTTCTCTTGAGGACAACCAAGGTATAAGCTTGGGGGAGTTGATACGTACATTTTGCATCATGTTTTCCTACTATTATTTGTAATGTTTTATGCTCTATAACACTTTATAGAGTAATTCTAATGCCTTTTCTCTCATAATATGCAAGGTTTACACGAAGAGGGAGAATACCGATAGCTGGAATTCTGAACCTAGAAAAGCTATGTCAGATATACCTATTCTGCACATCTCCAAATGAGTTAGAATTTTACAAAGAATTATTTTGGAATAAATAAAAAATACTGGAGAAAATAACTACCAGAGGGGAGCTGCCAGGTGGCCACGAGACACCAGGGCACGCCACCCACTCCAGGCGCGCCCTGGTGCGTGGTGGGAACCCTGGCCCACCTCTGGTGCCCATCTTCTCATATATAAGGTCTTTTGACCTAGAAAAATAATAAGGGAAGGACTTTCGGGATGGAGCGCCACCGTCTCAAGGCGGAACTTGGGACAGGAGCACTTTTGCCCTCTGGCGGAGCGATTCCGTCGGGGGAACTTCCCTCCCAGAGGGGGAAATCAAAGCCATCGTCATCACCAACAACCCTCTCATCTTTGGGAGGCCTATCTTCATCAACATCTTCAACAGCACCATCTCATCTCAAACCTTAGTTCATCTCCACTACAAAAAAAATACACTTCTGTGATGATACGTGTTTGTCACAGTAGGTCGCTTTTTTGTCATGCATGTACATCCATGACAAATTTATGACAGAATCAAGAAAGTCATACCTGTGTTGTCGTAGAAGTGTTCCATGACATTACCAAAATTATCATCACGGAAGTGTCCACTTCCATGACAATAAATCGCGCGTCACAGAAGTGCTTTCGTCAAGGGTGACGGACACGTGCCATCCACCGTAACGGAACGGCGTTAAGCTTTCGGGTCGGGTTTTGGATCCGATAACCCTTTAACAACCCTGACCAATGGGGATTTTCCACGTGTAAAATCATCATTGGCTAGAGGAAACATGTGTCGGATCATCGTTGGGACATATGTCATCCACTCACTGGACAGAAGGCGCCTATGATACGTCGACACATGGCACGGCCCAACAATGGCCCATTCCTGTGAAAAAGGTCGGCCCATTTGACTTGGTCAAAAGCTGGCGGGCCGGCCCATGGAAAGCATGTTAACGGCCTATTTGCATATACCCCATTTACAGCTCGCTAACCCAAGGCCCGTTACGCCCTATCCGAATTAGGCCCAGTAGCGTCATCTGGGCCGTCCAATAGATTCCAGCCCGTTTTCACTTCTGGCCCATGTATAGCCCATGGTGTCTTTCGGCCCATATGAGGCCCTTTGTAACTCTTGGCCCATTAGCGGCCCGTGCTGAAACTGGCCCGTAATGAACAGTGTATCACTTTACACCCATTAACGGCCCGTGGTGAAACTGGCCCGTAATGAACAGTGTATCACTTTATACCCATTAACGTCCCATTATTCCGTTGGGCCGTCTCCAGCCCATGTTATCTTTCGTCCTTCACAGAGCCCATTTATTCTTGGGCTCATTTCCAGCATTCGTTTACTTACGGCCCGTTACTGTCATTTTCTGCTTGTGGGCCAAATTCAGCCCGTGGTTACAGTCGGCCCATTTGTGGTCCGTTAATTCGTTGGGCCGTTTTCATAGCGTCATCAAATACGGCCTATTAACGATGGCCCGTTATGGTCGGCCCATGAACGGACGATTCCAACTCTAGCCCGTTTACGGCCAGAATGCGGTCTGTTTGGCCCATGTTTGGCTAATCGATCATACGGCCCGTATAAGGCCCATTGATGATACGACCCGTAGAAGGCTCATTGATGATACGGCCTGTAGAAGGCCCACTATTTCTACGGCCCGTAGAAGGCCCATTGAAGATACGGCCCGTAGAAGGCCCACTGTTTCTATGGCCCGTAGAAGGCCCACTGTTTCTACGGCCCGTAGAAGGCCCACTGTTTCTACGACCCGTAGGAGGCCCAGTGTCACTACAGTAAATATTAGCCCATGATTATTGTGGCCTAGTTTTAAAAAATAGGTTATTGCAGCCACTAGCAAACCGCAGAAAAGAATTGCACTGACTACAAGCAAACAAATAAACAAGACAACAAGGAAATAAATAAGCAAGCAACTTACACTAGGCTATCACGGCTATTACACATATTACATCCACTGGGCATCAAAGTTCACCACCGGTGCAAATATAGGGAACACAGCAGCATATAAACGCCGCAGCAAAACAAGTCCAGAACTAAAACCACTTCAGAAGAGCTCAAGAAACAATATCCTGGGTACCCATAATGCTGGCAAGATGCTTAGCAAGCTTATTAAGTTTCTCTTGTTTGGTGCTTAAGTCCTCCAGCGCTTGCTATTGCACCAGAAAGTATGCATCTGAATTCTGTAGGGACTTCCTCAGTCCTTCGGCTTCCTGTCGCATAACATCTGATCGATGTCTTTCAACTTGAAGTTGAGACTCAAGAAGCCGAACTGATTCAGGCAATGAGTTCGAAGAGCTGGTGCCAGTAGTGGTAGCCAGTAACTCGAACACTACATCAAGACAGGACTTTCGGGTTGTCTCAGTGTCTTCAATATAGTTTTTATCGGCTTTCTTGGAGACCAACAGGGATGTCTCACTATCTTGAACCTTATCTGCATTACTTCCTTTACCATTGCATAACAGGGTACTCTTCTCCAATATTTTATCCACGTTCTAAAAGATAAACAAACAAACACATCTCAGGTTTACAATGTAGTATATGAAACTCATTTTGGTAAACCAGTTCAGTAGTAAGGTGGACAGGATAACAGCATGAAACAAACATATATCTATGTAGTATGGTCACTGTATGGTCTATATCATTCTAGTTTATGTTGCCAAATCAAGATAGATATAGTTCGAATCATATCTATTTAAGACAAAGCAGCATAGACAGAATATAAGTGTGGGAAACTACACAGCAATAACAACACTTGTAATGTGCATGGCATGAGAACATAACTGCTTATTCAATTGAAACTGAAATCAACATAGAGCAAGTTACAACAGCAAACAGCCAAAAACGTTGAAGAAACAGGTTTAAAACATACCTGTTGCACCATTGGAGTTTCAATTGCATCCTTAAAATTTGAAATTAGTTGGTATCAGTAAATACATTGATGCAAGAGCAAAAGTAGTATGAACCATAGCTACGGAACCTGACATGAGAACAATTCTTCTTCTGCTTTAAGAATTGACTTCGGTTTGGGAGTGGTGGTCCTCGTGATTTGGGCACTGCAGTTGCCTTACTAACTGCTTGTGTTTGGGTGCTCTATGGTGGAGACGGTGTTGTGTCAACGGGAACTAGGTGTCTATCTGCTGGGGTTGGGTTTAGAAGGGGTGTAGCTGGTTCTCTGTCCAACTGGGTAGGGGTACAATTTGCATGAGTGTGGGTTATGTGTGGTGGGGCTGGTTCTTGGGCAAATACAACCGTGGTTCTATCTGCATCAACAGGTAGCATGATCTTTTCTGAAGACCGTGTTTTTACTCCCACAGATACTGCCATCACTCCCTCCAATTGAAATGGCTGATAAACAAGAAAAGTAATTGAATGTACAGACATTGTAAGATAGACAGGTGCAATGGATAGTAGCGAAGAAAATAGGGCATGAAATAGTTCATATTTATGTTGTCTAAGCAAACAGAATAGCAGGACATAATTTCACATACATGATGACTAATTAAACAGGATAGCATGACACAATTTCACATGTATGATGGCTAACTAAACAGGATAGAATGACATACTTCAAAATATGATGACTATGTAAACAGGATGACATGATATAAATATACGATGTGTCTATGAAAGTGGTTGGCATGCCATAAATCACAAACATGCCGTCGATGGAAACATGATGGCATGATATAATTTATGGATAGAATGACATAATTTAAATATGATGACTATGTAAGCAGGATGAGATGATATAACTATATTATGTCTTTAGAAAATGGGTTGGCATGCCATAATTCAGATACATGCTGTCTATGTAAACATCATGGCATGACATAATTCAAATATATGATTTATATACTAAGGAAGTGAGCAGAGGGCAATCGCATATATGATGTGTCAACTAAGGAGATGGCATTCAATATTGTGTATATGATGTAAAAACTAAGCACTGCAATACAACATATGCATTATATGAGTAATATAACCCTGCCAAGTTTGAGCATACACCTCAGGGGGATAATAGGACTGGTCATCTGCCTTTGAATCCTCCTCTGAAGAGCTATCTGTAACCAGCAAGATATCTGCTTCAGCAGGTAGCATTGTCTGCTCTGAAGACCTTGTTTTCACTCCAGATTTCTCCATCACCAATTCAAATGGCTGATGCACACGAAGAGTAGTTGAATATAAAACATTGTCGACAAAAGCAATGAGAAATACAAAAAAGGACGGCATTATATAATTCACATATATGACGCTTGCCTAAACAGCATGGCAATGCATAATTCACATACATAATGCCCTGCAACAAGATAACATTGCATAATTCACATATATAATGTCTTGCAACAAGATGGCATTGCATAATTCACATATATGGTAATTGGACACTAAACAGGTGGCATTCACACAAAGCATGTCTAAACTAAGCAAATGACATAGCAATGCAAGATACCATACACACGATATGAGCAACATAACCATGCCAAGTTAGGGCATGCACCTCGGGGGGGGGGATATGACTGGTCATCTTTCTCTGAATCCTCCTCTGAGGAGCTATCGGTAACCAGAAAGATATGCGCTTCGTCAGATAACATTGTCTGCTCTGAAGACGTTGTTTCCACTCCAGATTTTTCCATGACCGTGCCAAATGGCTAATGCACATGAAGAGTAATTGAATGTACTAAAATTGTTGACAAATTTAACACGTAATAAAAAAATGATGGCATTATATAATTCACATATAAGATGACTGGCTAACCAGGGTGGCATTGCAAAATTCACATATATGATGGCTGGCTAGACAAGATGGCATTGCATGATTCACATATACGATAAAGAAACTAAACAGATGGCATTGACACAAAGCATGTCTAAACTAAGCAGATGACATCTTTAATGTATACAGTAAGCAATGCAAGGCACCATATCCATGATATTACCAACATCAGCATGCCAAGTTAGAGCGAAGACCTCATGGGATAAATAGGAGTGGTCTTCTCCTTCTGAACCCCCCTCATAACAGTTATCTTCCTCTTGATTACGATCCGAAATGGGTGGAGGGGGGCTGCCTTTGCGCCCACCATGGAACGACGTCTGCATGAAATTTTATTGCCACGCAAGACTCGTCTCTTTTGCTCTACATGATCAGTTCCATTGTGTACAATAACTGGTATGCATAGGAATAAAACATAGTGAGATTATGTAAGGAGTGCATGCACAAATCCAAAGTGATGGTAGCAAACTGTGGATAGACGCAAAACCAATGATAGCAGGCAGATAATAGCTTTAGTTAAAAAATACAGATAATGGCCCCTTTAATGTTTGCTTGCACCCAACATGAAAATCATAGTAGACACCGGAGATTAACCAGATAGTAGACAGATAGTACTGATTGCTGCCCCAATATGTACCCCACAACCATTTAAAAACTCAAGTTTCAGCATTAGTTTGGACCTGACTCAGAGTCTAATAGGTGAACACGGCGATAATGTAGCATGTCATCATATTAAGCGACACATAACGTAAGCAGACACGGAAGAGTGCGACCTCTCTTGCGGACCATGTAGTCCTCAAGGTCATCTGCTCAGTTGATGATGGTAATGAAGTTGATGTGGCTACCGGCGGCGGGGATGAAGATCTGAGGCGGCGAAAGACAGTCTGGAGAGCGGATTTTGAGGATTCTAACAATGCAGGGATAGGAAATAGACAGGAATAGGATAGGAATGCACGTGCAAAACAGAGAATTTAAAAACACAGGATTTCTGCCAATCTGGGTGTTTGATTCACAACAATTGGAAGATCACAGGATGCCAAAAAGCATGGTGAGATTAAGTCAAACCACAAGAAAATGTACGGTTATAATTCTATTATGCTACTATCTCTTAGTCTTGTGCTTGATGAATAGGAATATGAAAAGGAGGAGAAGTGGAAATTAGAATTCCTATGGTTTTTCTTTCAAGGAGACACTAAAGGAACAAATCCTACAGTTTTCCTTTGCTCCATTCCTTTGCACCAAATTCATGAAAAGTAGTACCATAGGAAACTTTCCAATTCCGATGTTTTTCATTCACTTTTCCTTTCAAGCACTGGTGATTCTAGTAGGCAGGCTTGAGCAAGGAAAATCCTACACTAAAAAAATGTTTTTGTGCTACTTCTATTACTTTGGACCCAGGCCACTGCCATACTAGCTCAACTCCCAGGCCCATCGACAAATGCACAGCTCAAACGCGCAGAGATAAATAATGATGGCGTTCAAGAGAGCCCATCACGGATAGCTAAGTTGCCTGGTACCTCACTGCTTGTCATATAGTAGGATAAAATAATCGTATTTCCCATTACTACGAGTGCTTGGTGGACAATATATATAACATGTAGAGTAAAAAGAGATGCAACAAGTGTACAACCTCTTTGGCGAAGCCATGTCGATCTCAGCGTGATTGGGTTGGCCGGCGAGGATGCTCCGGCTGACTTGCCTGTCGGAGGAGGGGAAGAAGATCTTAGGCGTCTGGAGATGGAGCCCGAGGTACTGCTCCGCTGTGATGGAGTGTTTCGTCGTCGGAGCAGCTCCGGTGAGTTGTACGACACCGAGGCTGAAGCAGGACAAGAGAGACAACGAACAACGTTAACCTGAGTGGAATTCTAATAGCATCTCCAATACATGACGTAAAATACATAAACACAAAGTGCTAGATGTAAAATACATCAGCCGCTCATCTCTGAACTTAACTGTTGAAACTGAATTTAACTGTCGAAACTGAACTTAACAGCCGAAACTGAACTTAATTGTCGAAACTAAATTTTGCTGTCGAAACTGAATTTTGCTGTCGAAACTGAACGCACTAGCAAGGTGAGGCTACACGTCGGTGGACTGACTTTTTCATCTCTAGTGAGTCGATTTTGCAGCCGTTGGATACGAAATCAAGGGCATGCGGTTCATCTTCAACCTCCACCCCCTGAGCCGGCCAAATAGCAGCCCCCCGCCGCCCGCGGCCGGCGGTGCGCCGCCCCGCCCGCACCGAAAACACTCCCCACTGCCGGTCCGCCGCCGCCCCGGCCATCCCTCTAGGCCCCCTGTGCCGAGCTTTTTCTCCGGCGATCCCCACGCCACCGTCCCGCCACCACCGGCGACCACCGCCCCCATCCTGAACCCTAAGATAGATAGTGGGGTACCTCTCCGGCGAGCCCCCCTCCCCGCTGCGGATGGTTCTTCCTTCACCCCGGCGGCATCGGAGTGAAGTGTAGCTAAATCGGAGCAGCATCGCAAGCAAGAGGAAGAACGAGAGCAGCAGCGCGAGCAAGAGCTATAGCAAGAGCAGACCAGGCAGGGGACCGAGAGCAAGAGCAGAGCAGCAGCGCGAGCGAGAGCTAAAGCAGCCGCAGATCCTACTGATGTGGACGTCACCGCCGAGGGAGCGACACCATGGAGGAAGTGGCCGGCGACGCCGCTGTGGATGGAGCCGCGCCGTGTCAGCTCGGGACCGAGCGCCGGCAGCACCGTGAGATCGAATCAAGAAGAAAATGCGGCGATTAGTGTACAACCTCTTTGGTGGCGCTGATTAGGCCGCAGCTTCATCCAAGGAAATGGTGATGATGATGCTCTTTCGGTGGTGCAGGTGAAGATGGCGGTGTGGGAATGGAGGTGGCGCGAAAGACGAGGGGAACGTCAAGGCAGCTCCTTGGAGGTGGAGGACGGTGTGGCTGAACCGGCGGGACGATGAGATCGACGATGGATCCTCATCCGGTACGGTGGATGAGGGACGTTGAGGTGTTGCTGTGGACGACGTCGTCGGGGAAGAGGCTCCGGCTAGGTGGCGGACAGAGCAGGGTGTGGGGTTTCGTCGCGGGTTTTCGCGGCCCCGGTGTAAGAATGGGTGGGCGGATGGGATGGCAGTGGGGAACCATGGCTTAGAGATGTGCTTGTCCGAAATGTGGGGTAAGTTATGAAAGTACCCCCACCGATTTGAGGCAGTTCTTTCGGTTCAGGGGTACCACGGGCATTTCACGTGTCAGGATTTCACAGGAGGTAGGAGTTTTCGCGCGCGTTGTAATTTCGGAATAACAAGGCGCGGGTTGAGATGGAGGGAGTTGTCGGAGCACAACGAGACAAAGATATATCTTAAATATTTCGGGCTAACAAGGCGCGGGTTGAAGAGGCGGGAGTTTCCCAGCACGATAGACAGAGACGCTAGCTTGAATTTTCGGCATAACAAGGCGCGGCTTGAAATTTCGGAAGAACAAGCTTAACGTGTACCCAAAAAGGAGAATTTGCACCTCAACACGAACAACACACACACAAACACCATTTAGACTAGAGTAAGGTACACGTGCATTGCACGCATGAGATTTGGCAACCAAATTATGAATAAATACCACATTATAGCATGCAAGATTTGAGTCATATATGCATGATGTAGATGTTCGTTTAATTCTTATAGTTCATTTCATTCAAAATCATCTAGTTTTTATAAGAACGCTAATCTATTTTAAGATTCATGGAATTGTGCATCATAAGACATAAAGTAAAAACAAATAATGGCAAATCATGTAGAAAAACATTTGCGCAATTCTGATACGGAAGATTCTAGAACAAATAAGAAGTGCTTGTGTTTTGATCTTTGTGCATTATGCTTAAGTTCAACCATGGAGTCTTCTAGATTATACATGTGGCGAAATCTGGTGGAATCTAGATGATATCCAACGGCCAGTAGTGCTCAAATTTGCCATCTTTGGACCATCGGATTCGCCTCATCCAACGACCATCTTTCAAAGTTAAAGTTACCTGCACACAATATAAAAAATATAAAAAATATAATATATATAGGGGTATAGATATAGATATGTGATGCAAAAGCCGCCCATCATATCCAATTAGAATAGTGTGTCCATGCACGGATGCGACGTGGCCAAATGATGTATGCCATCGGTATCTCAAATTCAAATCAGTCTGACCTTGTTCAATGTGTATACATTACAACATGCTCCTTTCCAAACCACACCGCGTAGATCTCCGTTATATTCATGCATGCATGGGTTTCAAACATCAGGATCTCTTATTCAAATATTTGAATTCAACTTTACATTGATTGTGACCTCACCTATTCACCTATTCTTTTACACCCACACAGTAGTCATCTCTTTACAATTGTACCACTAACCTTGTCTCGTGCATGCATGCACACACACTACCAGTCGGCATTATCCATCGCACGCATGCAATCTTTTTCTTCAGGTCGGTCTCCCATGAAGGCACACACCAACACACATCCCCCTCTCCATCATATCGGGCATCCTTTATCTCTCACGCGTGCATGCGCAACGATCGATGTTCCTCTATGTATGTGTGTATATAGCTAGTTCTTTCATAGTTTTCCACACAAACCGATTAATCGATATATCCAATGAGGTCTCACCCTCTTTCCCACGTCCACATTGATCAATCTATACCTCTCTATATAGGATTAACATATATAGCTAATACACCCATATTAATTATGTATCCAACGTCCCCCTCTCATCATCCATGCCTTCCGCTTCATCTCTCAGACGCATGCACAATGGCAAAGACACGGGCAGTAAGGGCCCTGCCCCCCTCCCCCCTAACATCACTGTATATCAAGGCTAATATGAATGTGATCATTAGACAATTGCTGCTAAAAATGGTTTAAGTTCATGAATTGACCCTCCTCGTAAAGGATTAGAAATGCTTGGCCCCCTAGCTCATTTATTTTTCATGGCTCCGCCACTGCGCGCATCAGCGCACGTGTTCGCCCTCTCTCTCTAGATATCGATCTCGCACTTGTGCATTCCTTCATAGTCTCCCTCCACTCGGCCCCTCGCACCATCTTCTAGCCCCCACCGGATTTTGCCACATGTACAATCTAGCAGACTCCATGGTTGAACTTAAGCATAATGCACAAACCTCAAAACAACAGTGGTTCTCTTTTGTTCTAGAATCTTCCATATCATAACTGCCCAAACTTTTTTCTAGTTGAATTGCCATTATTTGTTTTTACTTTATCCTTTACAATGCACAATTCCATGAATCATAAAATAGATTAAGGGCTTCTTTGATTCAAAGGATTCTCAAAGGAATTTTGGAGGATTCGAATCATTAGGAATTTTTCCTATCTTGGTTGTTTGATTCGTAGGATTGTAAACCATAGGAATTTTTCCATATGATTCATTTGCACTAGATTTCATAGGAAACATCTGATCCACTCAAACCTCTTTGAAAGAATTCTGCGTTTTTTCTATGCACAATCAAACACTCGTACAATCCTATAGGATTCAAGACGACATTCCACTATAATCCCATGTTTTCCTATTCCCGCGTTCTTAGTTTTTTTATAAAAACTAATTGATTTTGAATGAGATGAACTATAAGAATTAAACGAAGGGCTACATCAGGCATATATGACTCAGAGCTTACATGCTATAGTGTGGTATTTATTCGTAATTTGGTTGCAAAATCTGATGCGTGCAATGCACGTGTACCTTACTAGTACTTCGAGTATGTGCAAAACACGTAAATTAGAATACCAATGGCACGCTACACAGTGTCTCTCTTACAATTCATGAAGCCACGTGGCACATGTGTAGCGCTGTCGCGACCTCCTTGCGTGGATTGATCATAGTGACGTGCTGCTGGTTCCAGAAGAATGTACTCGTCCTCCCTGAGCCATACTGGCGGTACATGCATGAAGAGAAGATGTGCATGCACGCCATGCACGCACTCATTGCTCGCACGCACACGCGGGTACACGGGCGGACGCAATTTTGTACCAAGATCCAGACCATGTGATAATTTGACGCATGTAAACTTGTTCACTTCATTGATGGTCAATTAATACAGCGCATGCAAATTGAGTGGATGTGAGGGTGGAAGAAAGACATTATTACTCCACTACGCGCATGCGAGTAGTTAAATCGTGGGTTGCTAGTAGTACTTCCATTGGTCTCCTTCGTATTTTGTGCCAATTTTTGACAGTAACATAATATTTACGCATTTGAGCAGTGTAGTAGTACTTGAAATTTATGTTGCGCTAAACTCATCGGGAGCCGTTTCAGGCCTCGAAACCAAAGCCATCAATCAATCTTTACCTTGTTCCCATCACATTCGAAAGCCTGCTCACACCTACTAGTAGTACATACCAAACCTGAATGTGTTCCCACTATGCAGGTATTAGTACTAGTGCTAGTACTTAGGTTATAAAAAGGGGAACTACCTCACTGAAAATCACTCTACCTTTCCTCCTCATAAGTGCTTCTTCTTCGTCCGTCGTTGCCATGGCCGGTGAGCAGAGCTCTAGGTCGAGAACTACTCGTAACAAGGGAGCGGCAACCAAGGATGCGGAAAAAAAGAGAGGGCTCGCCGCCACGCAGAGACCTCTAAAGATCTCTCACGGGCAGGCGATGGCTCCTAGGAGCACCATAGCCGTAGAGGCGAACATGCCGAGCCGGCGGAGCTGGAGTCGTTATCCCTCGATGACATGCACGATCAGCTCAATAAGCAGAAGGAGTTCATCCAAGGCTTGATGGAGTTGCTGAAGGAGAGCCTTGACGACATGCCCGCTGAGCTCAATCAGCAGGGGGAGTTGACTATCGGCTTGGTGATGCCGCTGAAGAAGAGCGTTGCCTTGGAGAAGAAGGCGAACGGCGAAATCCTGCGACTTCGGGAGGACAATGCGAAGCTCTGCCACGAGATCGACCTGTTGAAGGAGAAGAACGCCGGCTGGAGAAGCTGCATGAGAATAGTAGTTCCTCGATGAAGATGCTGCAGGCCCTCGCCATGGAACAGAAGGAAGAGTTGGCGAAGCTCCGCGTCAAGCACCCGGCTGCTGTCAAGGTACATAATATGGCCGTGGAACAGATGATAAAGGCTCGCGTCGAGAAATGCCGCGTCATGGACACA
Organism: Triticum urartu; assembly: GCF_056163025.1. Taxonomy (NCBI): domain Eukaryota; kingdom Viridiplantae; phylum Streptophyta; class Magnoliopsida; order Poales; family Poaceae; genus Triticum; species Triticum urartu. The sequence goes on along the minus strand of NC_141877.1, from coordinate 191,868,994 downwards.
ATGATGAAGATGGCGGAGGAGACGCGCAAGGAGATGGAGGTCGTGGAGGCCATGAAGAAGCAGTTACGACTCCGCGGCGAATTAGATCATTTGGGGTGATAATCTTCCTTCTTCTTTTTCTCCTGTGTTTCATCTTTTGCTTCGGGTGTTTCGCCGCACGTGTCACGTTCTCTGCGAGGCATGAATAGAACAATGTTTTTTTGAGGGAATGAATAGAACAATGCTAACAATGAGATGACTAGCAAATTAGATCATTTTTTATTGCCATATGGCACTGGGCTACTGTGTTTCGTGCTCCTCCGTCGCAGTACTACTCTAGTGGAAAACTTGAGTATATCGCACGGTTCTTTGCTCCTCCTCGATCAGGTCGTCCGCGCATTTATACGAGCAGTCAAATCACAAGGCCCCGCCTTCCAGCAGTAATGAGCCGTCAAATCGCAAGGTCCTCGCCTCTCGTGAAACCGACCAAGCTAGACTACCCCGCCCTCTAGCCTTTTAAAAAATGTATACTTTTGTACAACAGTAGTATCGATGGATTGCGCCATGGAGCAAAACTTAAAATTAAAAAAAAGGTGGTACATATAGAGAGCGCTCATTGCCAAATTATGCATATAGTACTATTAAAAAGGCTAGTCACAATAATGGTGTCCAGCACAACCCACCCCTCAAATAAAACTAAGAGGGTGCTTGGATACGTTTTAGTCCCATGACTAAAAGTTAATGAGCATTTATTATCCTCCAAACCCATGCTTGGATCAAAATACTAAAAAGGCTAAAATCAAGTTAATGAGCATTTATTATCCTCCAAACCCTCCAATCCAGAACTCGCCTGTGTTAAAGGAGAGGAGTTAAATGAGTAGAGAGAGGACTAATCCATATTTTAGTAGGGGTACCCCTGACTAAAAAAATTTAGTGTCAAGACTAGTTTTAGCCCCTCTTTAGTCAGGGGTGCGTGGAACTTTAGCCTCTTAAAGAGACTATTTTTAGTCAGACTAAAATAAGTCCCTTGGATCCAAGCACCCTAAGCATCTTGGAATTCTTTGACAAAACTAAGCACCCTGAAATTCTTTGACAACTAAACGGCTGGCTATATGATGTTGGCCATATATACTTTACGTATATAATGTGAGGAAACGAGTGGTAGTACTATACCAACTAAAAGATGAAATGTAAGAAATACTAGTATGTACGTACTGAAGAGTTAAAGTAATGAGAAGAAACATAACATAGTTCTGCTGGGGGCTCAGCGTAACACACCCCTCAAATTAAATTAAGCACACCTGAAATTAAACTTTGCAACTATTCCGGTAGACACCGCATTAGAACCACCATGAGCAACGACACTGCCACCTTACTCGGAGTCCTCGTCCATGTCCTCGACTTCATCCTTGTCCCTCTTCCTCTTGGCCGATACTTCTTTGCTTGAACCGCACACTTGGCTGTTGCTCCTCATCCAACCCTTGTAGATATTGAAGCAAAGGTAGCCATCCATTGCAGCATGTGGATGTGGTCTATATCTAGTACATTCTGCTGCCATGCATGACGATGAAACGTGTATGGAGGTTTCTCCAGTTTACCATACGAAGGATGAAGCATGGCTCCTGTCAGGGTCAGCATTGAAGGCTGACGAGCGGACACCAGCCGATTCTTCTGGAGGTCGAAGGTGTTTCCTACAATGAGGCCTATCCGATGCAAGACTTCTTTGTCGTTACCAAAGTCTACAGTAACGAATTTGACTATGTTGCTCTCGAGGAAGTCCTTAAAGTCCTGGCACTCAACGTCGGCATGGCATATGTGGTAGACCAAGCATAAGTCATGCACGCAAACCTGGATCACGGTGGGCTTCTTCCTCTCTTCGTCCTTTAGATGCTCCTCTCATCCCAGGACTGTGGTGTACTCAACATCTAGCCCAGCGACCCACTCATCATCTGAGTCTTCGAACATGCGTCTGAAGCGAGAAAGGCATCCTTTCACCGTCGTGGAAGACCGGGTGTAGATGATGTCGAACTCATCGCCGGTGATGGTTCTAACCTTGTACTCACCGCCGATCGTGGAGATTTGGGACGCCATGGATTTGGAAAGAGGGTTAGGATTAGTGGAACTGCCGTAATCTGAATGGACCGGACGACTAGGAGAGAATCGCTGTAGTATTGAAGGACGTGCGGGGACGAGTAGGAGCGAACTGCCAGCGTGCGAACGGCAGGGTAGTGGCTTTCCATTTTCCCATGATATGGGCTTCCGAGAGCCCTTGGATCTGAGATCGAACGGTTGCATGGCGTGATTCTAGACCTATGGGTGAATATCATGTCATGGATGGTTATTCTGCAAATTTTCAGCAACTTAGCATGCAACCGTTTGATCTCAGATCCAAGGGCTGCCAACAGCCCGTATCATGGTCGCTCCTACCATGACCGCCGCGTCGCTCGCACGGTCGCGCCCTTGGAGATTTAACACGGTGCGTTAGGCTATCTGATGTTGGCATGTCATACATAGTCATCACTTAGTCACTCATACTACAACAAGGTTCGCTATAAGTGTATTTTTTACTCCTCTCTATCTCTTTCTTCGTACTCAAGGAAGAAATGGTGCTAAGCGCGTGTATTTATTGCATTTGCCAAGGAGTGACCTCTTCCAATGAAATGGTGTTGCTAAGTTTGCTTCATATAATTAGCTATAGACTCAAAATTGTCTTTTCACCTAGGTACACGCGCTTAGCACCGTTTCTTCCTTGGGTCACCAAACTATTCTCTCTCTTCTTGATTAACTTGCCACATCAGACTTTATGCTTATGTGGCAAGCTTAAGCACCTATAGGAGCAAGTAAAAGTAAGTACAATAGTGCGCTTTACATGGCATTTTTGCATATGTGGAGGAAAGAGAGGCAAGGAAAAAGTGGAGAAGTGGGCTCTCATGCAAGAGCCAGCCTCTACTGCATGGTGGAGCATTGAGAGAGGCACCTGTATGGAGGTGGTCAGGAATCTGGGAGACTCACGCCGGTCATAGCGCCGCAGTTAAAATGATAATGGAAAGTCAAATCACGGGGCCCCACCTATCCAGCAGTAACTCGCTGTCAAATCACACAGCCCTACATTTGCAGCAGCCTACTCCCTCGTCTTCTCGCGTCTCTGTCGAACCGACTAGGCGGAACTGCCCCGCCGCCCTCGACTTTTAAATAGTATACAGTATACTAATTTTGTATCCATGGATTGCGCCCGCGCCATGGAGCAAAGCGTCTAGAAAACGGAGGAGAGATGGTGGTCTTGCAATAGAGAAGAGGGAGAGGCGAGACGGTGGTTTTGGAATGGAGATGATGGAGAGGAGAGGAGGTGGTTTTGCAATGGAGAAGAGGGAGAGGAGCGTGCGGCAGCGATTTAGGATTGGACGAGAGGGCCGGCGCGCTCTGACTGGATCACAATCAAAATCAATTTGGTGACATGCATTCACATTTTGCTTGTCAAATACAGTACGTGGTCAAACTTTGACCCAAAATACGCGAAACAACAAAAAAATACTTCCAAGACCAGCGCCGCTCTTCCGCTCTTCTCCTCTTAAACCACCACTGCTCCTCTCCTGTTCCAATCTAAATGCAGCGCCGCTCCTCTCCTCTTCCATTTCAAAAACACCGCCCCTCCTCTCCTATTCCAGTCTAAAACCAGCGTCGCTCCTCTCCCGTTCTAATCCAAAACCAGCGCTGATCCTCTCCTCTTCCATTCAAAAACCACCGCCGGCGAGTGAAGGTGCTGTGGAGAAGTAGATTGATGGAGGAGTACAACCGATACGTGAGGATCGCAGATGGCAACCCTGTGAAGCTAGCTAGGATGTTGGAGATACAGTCTTGGTTTGACAACAAGGACCAACTAGCGGCGACGGCGACATCCATGGCCAAATATCTGCAACAGAGTGAAAAGGCGGCGATACTCCCGGAGGGAGTCCCGCCGGAGTACATAGAGCTGCTCCTCTGGGCCATGGAGCAAACAGATTCACCGAATCCGATCGTGAGGGACCCGTGGTGGGAGTATCGATCCCAGATGGAGCATCCACCAGAGATTGAAGGATCGAGCATCTACAGGGGGTGCCGTTTCTGAGGGTGTCCTGCCAGAGCGAGCCGGTGGAGTCTTTGTCGACCGAACCCAACTGCAAGAGGAGAAAAGCAGTTGGCCCGACGACGCTTCCCCGCCATCATCTCCCTCGCCGTTCACATCGTCTCACGGCTCTGCTGTCTGCCGCCGAGGAATAGGAAGGGGCTGCCCCCCCCCCCAGCCCAATAGTCGGGCAGGTTGTGAATTTTCAGGAGGAGCTTAGGGTTGTCCGTATTTGTAGGTTGTGAATTGTGTTTTGTGTTGTGTATTTTGAGTGTACTTTCAGATATGAATGTCTTTTGAATTTCAGATTTGCAGTATTGAGCATATGAAGTATTTTATGAATTCTATATATCTATTTTTAGCACTTAAAAAATGTAGTTTCATAGGAGTATAAAAGTGCAGACAATGTGATTCTCAGAGAAGAAACTGCAAGTTTCAATTTCAGATAAGAAACTGTAAGTTCAGTTTTAGATAAGAAACTGCAACTTTCAGAGGCAGAGCATTTATATTAACACGGCCTTCTCAAACAGGGTTAACGTCATGTTGGAAGTTTTAGTCATGGTCGAAAATGGAACTACCAGCCAGTTAACATCATGTTGATCAACATTCATGCATAGCACATCTTCATATGATGCACAGTCAAAATGCCCACACAATGTTGAGTGTGCAAAACACAGAGAAAACGAGGGACGAAGTTTTGGCAAGTGTTGGACGTGGTTTTGGGCTGCCCCGTCTAGGCTTTCATTTTTAACATGCGTAGCCCACGTCCGCGGATGGGAGGTCCATAGGCCTGTTTGTATTTTCTTAGGGCCGTCATGTATCGACCGGCCTATGGACCTCCCATCCGAGGTTTTGTTTTTGGCAGCCCAATTTATGTATGTTTTTTGAAGAAAACGCTGAGGTCTGTTCTATTTTTATATAAGAATAGGAACGCCAGGTCCAACTTATGTTTCCCTTCTAACTATATTGTATATATTTAAATTATTTTATATGTTGACTGTTTAGTTCACATAATTGGCAAATAGATGACCGCTCTCGCGATCCACTTCGCCCCCGCCACCACCTCCACCCTCGCCGCCGCCCCCGCCACTACCTCCACCCTCGCCGCCGCCATAGATCTCGCCGCCACCCCTCGCCTCCTGACTTCGGGCGTGCCTGCCCCCCTCAGAAAGTCCGCTCGCGCGCCCCATGGAGTCGTCGGCCATATCCACGGGGGAATGGCTGGAAGACAGGCAGATGTACAAGATGCATCTCCCACATGTCTACAAAGCCTTCCCGCGGATGCTCCAGCCGCTCGACTCCGTCGCGCCGCGGTGCCGCGGGAGACTCGAGGGAGGAGATGGAGGGAGCGGACGATGCGGATCCACGACGACGCTCTCTCTTGGACCCAGTGCATGCGCGAATGGAGGGAAGCAGAGGAGGAAGCTGCGAGGGAGGAAGCCAAGGAGGGACCGAATCCGTTCTCTCACTCGCGCAGGTATGCTCGGATGTGCAAGGATCATGTGGATTGTGAGCTGCTGAATCTAGCCCTGCAGATCTACTTCGAAGGAGATTTCTCGGAGAAGCATAGGATGCCCCACCCCAGTGAGCCGCCGATTGCGTTCGTTCGATGGGCGAAAGGAGAAGTGAATTCAGGAGATCCACGCCGTGCTGCGAGATGGGAATGCTTGACTGGACTCCTGCCCACCAGCACGCCACTGGAGCCGGAGCAAGTGGATCCCCTACCTTACCTCTCCCCCAAACCTGTAGAAGATTGAAATTAGGCTTGCAATCTGCTTCAATTGAGCTGTCTGGTGGTTATTTCTGCTTCTTGAGAGACAACATCTGGCTGGAGGATGAGAAGGAACCAGGAACTCTGATGAATTTCCCCTATCACAATGGGGGGGAGCGCCGGTTGGGCAGTGGTACGACCCACCTCCGCCCCAAATGGGGGCACAATCTGGGTAGGCTCCTGTAATTTCCCAAGATCAACCTGCTGGTGGTTCTGTCTCTCAGATCAGTGGGAAATCTCAAGGCAAGAATCAGCAAAATAAGAGACAGGACATCCAGAAAACTGCTCCTGCCCCTGCTTCGGGCCTTATGGCATACTCTAAGGTGATCTGCTACAACTGTGGGGAACCAGGGCATCATTTGGATAAATGTGTCAAGCCCAAGAGTTGTTTTATCTGCAAAATGGTTACCCATAAAGTTGAGAATGCCCTGTCAGAAGAAAAACCCATAGTTCTGCTAGATATGTTGGAAGTGCTACTCCAGGATTATGTCCACCATTGACAGAATTTTCTGTGACACAGAATTAGATAGTTTTTCCCCTTTCTAGTTGTAGAGCTCTGCCCAGATGGGGTAGTGACCACACTCCTTTGCTCTGGGACTCTGGTCTTAACCAAACTCCAAAGAGCAATAGTTTTAAATTTGAAAAGTGGTGGTTGCTTAGAGAAGATTTTACTGAGCTAGTCAGGAAAATATGGAATGAGCCTACTAGGAGCAGCTGACCCCTAGAAAATTGGCAGATCAAAATCAGGAGATTTAGAAGAACTACCAAAGGGTGGAACTCCAATGAGGAAGCTAATCTTAGAATATACAAAAGGCTTCTCCTCCTTGAGTTTGATTCTCTAGATATTAAGGCAGAAACCACTGACCTCTCTGAGGCTGAGACTAATAGATTAAACTTTGTCCATGGAGAGCTTAAGAAAATTTGGCTTCAAGAAGAAATCAAAGCCAAACAAAGGTCTAGAGATAGGAACATTAAGGAGGGTGATAGAAATACTGCTTACTTCCATGCAGTAGCTAACCAGAGGAGCAGGAAAACCCTCATTCACTCCCTTGATGGCCCTAATGGCCCTGTTACTGAGGTAGATGAGATGCTGAAAGTGGCTAGTGACTTCTACAAAGACCTGTTTAAGAAAGAAAACCCTTCTGGGTTCTCTCTACAAAACAATTTTTTCTCTACTTCTGAAAAAGTCTCTCCTGCTTAAAATGAGCTGCTAGAAGCCCCTTTTTTCAGAGACAGAGGTGAAGGAAGCCATTTTTAGCTCTTATCCTGATGGGGCTCCTGGTCCTGATGGGATTCCCTTCTTGTTTTACCAGCATTTTTGGGACTTGGTGAAAAATGATCTCTTAGATCTTTTCCAAGCCTTTCATAGAGGAGAGTTGGATCCAGCAACTTACTCATGGGGGGTCTGTTGGGGTCAAGTTAAATAACTTTGGAAGTGATTTTTTCCTTGCTGGTAAAGGCCTTAGGCAAGGTGACCCCATCTCCCCACTTTTGTTTAATTTAGTAGTGGACGTTCTTACTAAAATGCTGAGCAAAGCTGCTGATCATAGTCTGATTGCAGGGCTCTGTCCTGAGGTCTGCCCTGGTGGCATCATCTGCCTTCAATATGCAGATGATACCATCCTTTTCTTAGACAATGACTCCACAAATGCTAGCAATCTGAAAACTGTTCTAACCTAGTTTGAACAAGTCTCAGGCATGAGAATCAACTACTCTAAAAGTGAACTCATCCCTATCAACATGGATGATCAGGAATTAGCTGACTTCCTCTCTATTCTAGTCTGTAATAAAGGTAACTTCCCCATTAAGTACCTAGGTATCCCTCTCCACTATGATAAACTGAGTAGAGAGGATATCCAACCCTTCTGGATAAAATCATTAAAAGGATTGCTGGGTGAAGGGGCAAACTTCTCTCTTACAGAGGTAGATTGATCCTCATACAAGCTTGGTTGGCTAGCATTCCAGTGTATCTCCTCTCCTTCTTCAAGTTCCTTAAATGGGCACTGAACCTCATCAATTCTCAGATGTCTCATTGCTTGTGGAATGATTTTGAGGGAAATAGGAAGCTACACATTGCTAATTGGTCCCTAGTATCTATGAAAAAAGATTTTGGAGGCCTAGGCATACCTAACCTCCAAGAAATTAACATCTGTCTTCTAGGGTCTTGGATTAAAAGATTCTATGAGGAAGACCTGAAACCCTGGAAGCTTCTTATTGCCCATAAATATATAGGAAATAAACCTAATATTTTTGTCCCTTCCTCCAACCCTAAGACCTCTAGATTCTGGAAAGGATTAAAATCTATTATGCATGCTGTGAAATTTGGCTACAGATGGAACATAGGGGATGGGAGCAGAACCTGGTTCTGGGAAGATACTTGGTTTGGCACATCCCCCCTAGCAGTCCAATTTTGGCCTATTTACTCTGTCCGTAATAAGCTTAACAAAAGTGTCTCATGGAACAATGGTTAATGCCTAAAACTCTCTTTTAGAAGGAACTTTAGTGATAGTCTCATGGAACAATGGTTAATGCCTAAAACTCTCTTTTAGAAGGAACTTTAGTGATAGTCTCATGGAACAATGGTTCCAGTTGGAGGAAATTGCCAAAAGCATTACCTTTACTGCCGAGCCGAATGCCCTGATTTGGCAGCTGGACAATAAGGGGAAGTATTCCTCCAGCTCCCTCTATCATGTTATCAACTTTAGAGGGGTTCAACCCGTGTTTATCCCTGCTATCTGGAAATTGATAGTTCCCCCTAAAATTCATGTATTTCTCTGGATTCTCTCCAAAAACAAATTGATGACTAGGGATAACCTTAGGAAGAGACACATCATCAAACCCCTTGATTGTGTTTATTGCTTGGAACCGGAGTCTTGTTCTCACCTATTTTTTGAATGTATAGTTGCTAAACATCTCTGGGCCCACATTGAGGAATATTTATCTAGTCAGATTGGCTCATCCTTCGAATCTGTCGCCAGATTCTGGATTGCTACCAAAAAGTGCTCAGTTTTAAACACTGTTAGCTCAGCTGTCCTTTGGTGCCTCTGGAAATATAGAAATGCTATGATTTTCAGTAACACCTCCTGGATTTCCATTCCGTAGGTCTTGAGGTTGATCAGGAACATGGTGAGGAAGTGGGTGATTCTCTCCTCCGGATCGCACAAGGACAAGTTGATGTGCTTCGTGGAAACCCTAGCAAGATCCCTCCAGAAACCGTTGGCGATCACTTGTGGCTGAACAAGGCTCGACCTGCTCTGGGCTGGACCCGTGGGCTCGTCTCAAGATCTCTGATGAAGATGATGGGCACCTGGCGCCGAAAAAGAGGGACATCCACCATGCTACGCCTTCCAGCCCGGTGTCTCCGCTTGCTTACTGGTCGCCGCAGGCTGACACGGCCCCTTGGTTGAAGACCATAAAGGCTTCGCTGGACCCTCCTTGTGTCATTTGAGTGCTCTATCCGCTCTGCCTTTGGCACCGCTCGGGTGATTTGTGTTATTCAGAGAACTTGTTCATCCACCCCCTAGTTTGTAGCTTTTCTACCTTTGCTTTCGAACTGCTCTTTGAGCTGCTGTATCAGAATATGTTGTGGTTTCGTTCTCAGCAATGGAACCGGGGAGATGCTCCCTGTTTTTCTAAAAAAAATATTTTATATGTTATTATATAAAGCTTGGTAAGACTGTAAATTTAAGGACGAATGTAATAATATCACTTATTATTTAAATATATTTATAACAAAATGCTCAGCCCCTTTTTATTTTTTGATAACATTGCTGGCCCAACCCAACATTATAATTAGAATCAGGCCAGCAAAATCGTGTATTTCTAGAAAGTGCAAATGGGCTATGATTTTTTAGGAAATAAAATAAACGGGCCGCATGGACGCTACATTATTTTTTCACCCAGCCCAGCTAATGGTTGTAATTCAAAAAAAAAGATCAAATTGACTGTAAATTCTACCGCGCAAAAAAAGACTGTAAATTCTGAAAAGATGGGTTGAATACGTGCCACATTTTTGGAGGCTGAAATGTGGGCCAATAGGCCGAAGCCAATGCAAGTCGTGGTCAATTTAGTCAACAAATGATTCTAACATGTTAGCCGTTGGATTTACATCCAACAACTGGCATCCATCTTCAATCTCTCGTCTTCTTCCTCCAGTGCCGCCAGGACCACCTCCCGCCTCCTGCTCCTAGAAGCTCTGCTTAGCACGCTTCGCTATGAAGCGCTACTCCACCGTTGGCCAGCCCATCCCTCCACCCCTCCACACCTCCTGTTCTTCTCCACCGACTGCCGAACCACACCACACTAGAAACAGTTAACCCTCGTACACCTCTCTGTCTGCGACTCTACTCCCGCGTCTTCCCATCTCCGGCTCGTTGTTGTCCGGGGCCTCGCCGTCGTCCACCACCTTGGATGCGCTCGGCGCTGCGTGGTCAATGTGGTCAACGAACGACAACATCGGAAGTAGACTGTGCGTGGAGAGGCTGACAGCTCGGTCCATAGCCGCACACAAGGAAATGCCTCCTTATTACGCGCAAAATAATGATTCCTCCACCTGACATCTGGGACCCACCGGAAGGGCCTCTCTATTTCGCGAAATAAAGTGCCCCCGCTGACATGTCGGACCCACCAGCTATCTTCGCACGCAAGGAAGTGCCTCCTTATTACGCACAAAAAAATGAATATTCCCCCTGCCAGCTAGAACCCAGCATAGTGGGAGGCTGACTTGTGGGCCTACCAAGTTGACGGGGACGGAGGGCTTTGCCAACTTAGTCAATATGAACGATTCTAGCTCCTGTTACCGTACGATATTCATCCGACGGCCGTAGTGCTTCTTCAACCTCCGGTCTTCTTGCTCCAGCTGCCCAAACCAGCGCCGGTCATACCGCGTGCTCCTGCCTCCCGTGGCCGGCTGTGATGCCGCGGAGGCCTCACTACCCCCTACTACTCCCACCACTGGCCAGGCCACCCCTCTACTCACCCACAACCCCTGTTATTCTGTGGCAACAGCAGCCTCACACGGAAGCCGAACCAGTGAACCCTCGTACTCCTCTTCACGTGGGCATCCACTGCTGCGTCTTCCATGGCTCCGAGTCGTCCCCTTCCTAGTCCTCGCCATCGTCCACCGCCCTGGTGCTCTCGGCACAGCGTGCTCAACGTGGTCAACGACCGACTTCCATTGGAAGAGTATTGTACGTGGAGAGGCTGACAGCTAGGTCCACGGCAGCTGCAAGGAAGTGCCTCCTTGTTATGCGGAAAATAATTATTCCTCCACCTGACAGCGGGGACCCACTGGACGGGCCACCAGTATTTTGCGAAAATAATTGTTTCCCCCTGATTGCTGGGACCCACCGGACGGGCCACCGTATTTCAGGAAAAAACGTTCCCCCCGCTGTCAGCTCGGACCCACCGGAAGTGCCTCCTTATTACGGACAAAAAAATGAATACTCCCCCGGCTAGCTGGGACCCACCTTGTTGGGAGACAGACTTGTGGGCCTACTAAGTTGACGGGGACGAAGGGCTTTGTCAACCTAGTCAATATGAATGATTCTAGCTCCAGTGACCGTACGATGTCCATCCAACGGCCGTAGTGCTTCTTCAACCTCTGGTCTTCTTGCTCCAGACGCCCAAAGAAGCGCCGGTCGTGCCGCATGCTCCTGCCTCCTGTGGCCGGCTGTGCTGCCACAGAGGCGTCACCGCCCCCTACTATTCCCACCGCTGGCCAGGCCCTGCGGCAACGGTAGCCTCACACCGCAGCCAAAACAGTGAACCCTCGTAGTCCTCTCCGCGCGGGCTTCCACTTCCGCGTCGTCCCCTTCCTAGGCCTCGTCGTCGTCCACCGCCGTGGTGCTCTCCGCGCGGCGTGGTCAACGTGGTCAAGGAACGACTTCCATCGGAAGAGTACTGTACGTGGAGAGGCTGACAGCTGGGTCCACGGCCACAACCCAGTTTTATGTGATTTGCTAACTAAGTCGCTTTGTCAGGCCTGTTGGGCTGTGATAACACACAAGTATAGGGGATCGCAATAGCTTTTGAGGGTAAAGTATTCAACCCAAATTTATTGATTCGACACAAGGGGAGCCAAAGAATATTTTAAAGTATTAATAGCTGAGTTGTCAATTCTACCACACCTGGAAACTTACTATCCGCAGCAAAGTGTTTAGTAGCAAAGTAATATGATAGTGGTGGTAGCGGCAACAAAAGTAAAGACAGCAAAAGTAATATTTTTGGTATTTTGTAGTGATTGTAACAGTAGCAGCGGGAAAGTAAATAAGCGTAAACCAGTATATGGAAAACTCGTAGGCACCGGATTGGTGATGGATAATTATGCCGGATGCGGTTCATCATGTAATAGTCATAACATAGGGTGACACAGAACTAGCTCCAATTCATCAATGTAATGTAGGCATGTATTCCGTATATAGTCATACGTGCTTATGGAAAAGAACTTGCATGACATCTTTTGTCCTACCCTCCCGTGGCAGCGTGGTCCTATTGGAAACTAAGGGATATTAAGGCCTCCTTTTAATAGAGAACCCGAACAAAGCATTAGCACATAGTGAATACATGAACTCCTCAAAGTATGGTCATCACCGCGAGTGGTCCCGATTATTGTCACTTCGGGGTTGCCGGATCATAACACATAGTAGGTGACTATAGACTTGCAAGATAGGATCAAGAACTCACATATATTCATGAAAACATAATAGTTTCAGATCTGAAATCATGGCACTCAGGCCCTAGTGACAAGCATTAAGCATAGCAAAGTCATACCAACATCAATCTCAGAACATAGTGGATACTATGGATCAAACCCTAACAAAACTAATTCGATTACGGCGGTGAGCATCATGAAATTGGTGATGGAGGATGGTTTATGATGACGGCGGCGATGAATCCCCCTCTCCGGAGCCCCGAAAGGACTCCAGATCAGCCCTCCCGAGAGGTTTTAGGGCTTGGCGGAGGCTCCGTATCATAAAACGCGATGATTTCTTCTCTCTGATTTTTTTCTCTCCGAAAGCAAATATATAGAGTTGGAGTTGGCGTCGGAGGGCATCCAGGTGGCCCACGAGGTAGGGGGCGCGCCCTAGAGGGGGGGTGCCCCCCACCCTTGTGGACAGGGTGTGGGCCCCCTGGTCTTCATCTTTGGCGAGGATTTTTTATTATTTTTTCTAAGATGTTCCATGGAGTTTCAGGTCATTCCGAGAATATTTGTTTTCTGCACATAAAACAACATCATGGCAATTCTGCTGAGAACAGTGTCAGTCCGGGTTAGTTCCATTCAAATCATACAAGTTAGAGTCCAAAACAAGGACAAAAGTGTTTGGAAAAGTAGATATGACGAAGACGTATTAACTCCCCCAAGCTTAAACCCTTGCTCGTCCTCAAGCAATTCAGTTGACAAACTGAAAGAAAGAAAAAAACTTTTACAAACCCTGTTTGCTCTTGTTGTTGTTGTAACTGTGTCAAGTCAGCATTCAAGTTTTCAACATAGATCATAACTAACCACATTTGCAATAATTCTCAGGTCCCATAATTACTCATATCAATAGCATAATCAACTAGCAAGTCATAATAATAAATCTCGGATGACAACACTTTCTCAAAACAATCATAATATGATATAACAAGATGGTATCTCGCTAGCCCTTTCTGAAACCGCAAAACATAAATGCAGAGCACCTTTAAAGATCAAGGACTGACTAGACATTGTAATTCAAGGTAAAATAGATCCAATCATAGTCACACCCAATATAAATTAATAGTAACGAATGCAAATGACAGTTGTGCTCTTCAGCTAGTGCTTTTTAATAAGAGGGTGATGACTCAACATAAAAGTAAATGGATAGGCCCTTCGCAGAGGGAAGCAGGGATTTGTAGAGGTGCCAGAGCTCGGTTTTGAAATAGAGATAAATTGCATTTTGAGTGGTATACTTTCATTGTCAAGGTAACAACTAAGAGATGGCGATATCTTCCATGCTAAACACATTATAGGCGGTTCCCAAACAGAATGGTAAAGTTTATACTCCCCTCCACCAACAAGCATCAATCCATGACTTGCTCGAAACAACGAGTGTCTCCAACATACATCAGGTCCCAGGGGGAGTTTTGTTTGCAATTAATTTTGATTTAGTTTGCATAAAGCATGGGACTGGGCATCCCGGTGACCAGCCATTTTCTCATGAGTGAGGAGCGGAGTCCACTCCTCTTGAGAATAACCCGCCTAACACGGAAGATAAGGACAGCCTTGGTTGATACATGAGCTATTCGAGCATACAAAACAGAATGTTTATTTGAAGGTTTAGAGTTTGGCACATACAAATTTACTTGGAACGGCAGGTAGATACCGCATATAGGAAGGTATAGTGGACTCATCTGGAATAACTTCGGGGTTTAAGGGATTGGATGCACAAGCAGTATTCCTGCTTAGTACAAGTGAAGGCTAGCAAAAGACCGGGAAGCGACCAACTAGAGAGCGACAACAGCCATGTACATGCATTAAAATTAATAAACATTGGATGCAAGCATGAGTAGGATATAATCCACCATGAACATAGATATCGTGAAGGCTATGTTGATTTGTTTCAACTACATGCATGAACATGTGCCAAGTCAAGTCACTTAAATCATTCAAAGGAGGATACCACCCCATCATACCCCATCATAATCATCGCAATAGCATGTTGGCACACAAGGTAAATCATTATAACTCATAGCTAATCAAGCATGGCACAAGCAACTATGATCTCTAATTGTCATTGCAAACATGTTTATTCATAATAAGCTGAATCAAGAACGAGGGACTCATCATATTTACAAAAACAAAAGAGGTCGAGTTCATACCAGCTTTTCTCATCTCAGTCAGTCCATCATATATCATCATAATTGCCTTTCACTTGCACGACCGAACAGTGTGAATAATAATAAGAGTGTACATGCATTGGACTAAGCTGGAATCTGCGAGCATTCAATAAACAGGAGAAGGCAAGGCAATATGGGCTCTGGGTTAAATCAACAATAATGCATATAAGAGCCCTCGTAGTCCTCTCCGCGCGGGCTTCCACTTCCGCGTCGTCCCCTTCCTAGGCCTCGTCGTCGTCCACCGCCGTGGTGCTCTCCGCGCGGCGTGGTCAACGTGGTCAAGGAACGACTTCCATCGGAAGAGTACTGTACGTGGAGAGGCTGACAGCTGGGTCCACGGCCACAGCCCAGTTTTATGTGATTTGCTAACTAAGTCGCTTTGTCAGGCCTGTTGGGCTGTGATAACACACAAGTATAGGGGATCGCAACAGCTTTTGAGGGTAAATTATTCAACCAAAATTTATTGATTCGACACAAGGGGAGCCAAAGAATATTTTCAAGTATTAATAGCTGAGTTGTCAATTCTACCACACCTGGAAACTTAGTATCCGCAGCAAAGTGCTTAGTAGCAAAGTAATATGATAGTGGTGGTAGCGGCAACAAAAGTAAAGACAGCAAAAGTAATATTTTTGGTATTTTGTAGTGATTGTAACAATAGCAGCGCGAAAGTAAATAAGCGTAAACCAGTATATGGAAAACTCGTAGGCACCGGATCAGTGATGGATAATTATGTCGGATGCGGTTCTTCATGTAACAGTCATAACATAGGGTGACACGGAACTAGCTCCAATTCATCAATGTAATGTAGGCATGTATTCCGTATATAGTCATATGTGCTTATGGAAAAGAACTTGCATGACATCTTTTGTCCTACCCTCCCGTGGCAGCGGGGTCCTATTGGAATCTAAGGGATATTAAGGCCTCCTTTTAATAGAGAACCGGAACAAAGCATTAGCACATAGTGAATACATGAACTCCTCAAACTATGGTCATCACCGGGAGTGGTCCCGATTATTGTCACTTCGGGGTTGCCGGATCATAACACATAGTAGGTGACTATCGACTTGCAAGATAGGATCAAGAACTCACATATATTCATGAAAACATAATAGGTTCATATCTGAAATCATGGCACTCGGGCCCTAGTGACAAGCATTAAGCATAGCAAAGTCATAGCAACATCAATCTCAGAACATAGTGGATACTAGGGATCAAACCCTAACAAAACTAACTCGATTACATGATAAATCTCATCAAACCCATCACCGTCCAGCAAGCCTATGATGGAATTACTCACGCACGGCGGTGAGCATCATGAAATTGGTGATGGAGGATGGTTGATGATGACGACGACGACGAATCCCCCTCTTCGGAGCACCGAACAGACTCCAGATCAGCCCTCCCGAGAGGTTTTAGGGCTTTGCGGCGGCTTCGTATCGTAAAACGCGACGATTTCTTCTCTTTGATTTTTTTTCTCCGAAAGCAAATATATAGAGTTGGAATTGGTGTAGGAGGGCATCCAGGGGGCCCACGAGGTAGGGGGCACGCCCTAGAGGGGGGGCGCCCCCCACCCTCGTGGACAGGGTGTGGGACCCCTGGTCTTCATCTTTTGCGAGGATTTTTTATTATTTTTTCTAAGATGTTCCGTGGAGTGTCACATCATTCTGAGAATATTTGTTTTCTGCACATAAAATAACATCATGGCAATTCTGCTGAAAACAGCGTCAGTCTGGGTTAGTTCTATTCAAATCATACAAGTTAGAGTGCAAAACAAGGGCAAAAGTGTTTGGAAAAGTAGATACGACGGAGACGTATCAGGCTGCCAATCTTTCAAGACGAGGAGAGCTTTCATTCGGCTGGCCAAGAAAATGGCCCATTAGTAATGAGCAATGGGTTGTACATTTTTAAAACACATCAAACCGGCAATTAGTTTCAAATATCTCTTTTTTTCATTTCAAGATTTTAAATTACATTAATTTTTATGCATGGAGAATTTGTTGGATTTTATATTGATATACATTTATTTTTAAAATCAGTTTGAATGTGAGTCAAAATTTCGGGATTAAAAGCAGTTCAGACCGCACCGAAATATGCAAAATTTCGTATAATTTTTTAACCGTTGCCACAATATGGGCTGTAATGCTAACAAAAAGAATATGGGCTCCAAAAAAACCTTAAGAATTAGCAAATGGGTTGTAAATTATTAGAAATAATGGCAGATGGGTTGTATGCTGTTTTCCATAGATTGGAGGCTTTCCTAAAAAAAAGGTTGACGCACAAGCACTGACTGTTGGATGTCCATCCAACGGCCGTCGTGCTTCTTCAATCTCTGCTCTTCCTGCTCCAGCCGCTCAAACAAGCGCCGGCGGGACTGCCTGCTCCCTCCTCCTCGCGGCCGGCTGTGCTGCTTCACAGGCCTCACCGCCCGACCGTACTCCCATCGCTGGCCTAGCCATCCCTCTACTCACCCACACCTGCTATTATTCTCCGGCGACGGCAGACGAACCAGTAAACCCTCGTACAGTCGTACTCCCCTCCGCGTGGGAAACAACCGTCGAGTCTTCCCTGCCTCCGTGTCGTCCCCTTCCTAGGCCTCGCCGTCGTCCACCACCCTGGTGCTCCCGGCGCGGCGTGGTCAACGTTGTCAAGGAACGACTTCCATCGGACATGGACTGTACGTGGAGAGGCTGACAGCTGGGTCCACAGCCGGAGCAAGGAAGTGCCTCCTTATTGCACGGAAAATAATGATTCCTCCACCTAACAGCTGGGACCCACCGGACGGGCCACTGTATTTCGTGAAAAAAAAACGTTTCCCCCTGACTGCTGGGACCCACCAGCTACATCTTCGCGCGCAAGGAAGTGCGTCTGGGCAAAAAAAAATGATTCGCCCCCTAACTGCTGGGACCCACCAGCTACATCTTCGCAGGCAAGGAAGTGCCTGACAGTCGGGACCCACCTGGTCGAAGCGTACATAGCGTTGTCATTCTGGTCACGAACGTGTATGTACATACTAGTCGATGTAGAGGCGCGCACGTGTTGTAGTAGAGGCGCGCACGTGTCGTAGTAGAGGTGCGCACGTAGCATTTACACGTACGTACAGCGGCCAGGGTGCAAGAAAGAAAATACGGCCACGTATGTGTACATACGGGCGGGGTCTCGAACGCCTACTCGCGCATACGTACGGCCAGGGCTCGTGTACATTGCTCGGTCGGAACGGAGATACAGCATCGTCGTCGTGTTCATGGGGAGGCAACGGAATGCGTCGTGTTCATGGGGAGGCAACGGAATGCGTCGTGTTCATCGGGAGGGCTTGGACGGAACAGGCGATGGAAATGAGGCCTGGCGTACCGCAGAACGGAGGAAACAACCTTGTGTTCGACCGGCCATGTTCGAAACGGGATCCTGTTCATTGGGAGGAGTCTGGCGTACCGCAAAACGGAGGAAACGGACCTCCTACGGTTGAAACGGGGGTCCTATTGATCGGGAGGGGTGTGGCGTACCGCAAAACGGACGAAACGGACTTGTGTTGGAGCGCTACGGTCGAAACGGGGGTCCTGTTCATCGGGAGGGGTGTGGCGTACCGCAAAACGGGACTCCACGGGATACAGTTCATCTCCACCGTCGACCCCTGCAGCCTCCACGAGCTACTATTCATCCACCGTCGACCTCCTCCAGCCTCCACCTGCGACTGTTCATCCATAGGCTCCTGTTCATCCAGCCTCCACCGCGCGCTACTCCACAGGCTACTATTCAACCAGCCCTCTCCACGGGCTCCTGTTCAACCACCCCTCCACGGGCTACTGTTCATCCTGCTCTCCACCGTCTACTATTCATCCAGCCTCCACGGGGTCCTGTTCATCCAGCCCTCCACGGGATCCTGTTCATCCAGCCCCAACCGGCTCAATCAATTGGGGTCCTGTTCATCCAGAGGCAACACCACGGGGTCATGTTCACCCACTCCCACTAGGAACTGTTCATCCAACCCCCCCCCCCCCCCCCCCCGCAACGCTCACTGTTCATCCAGAGGCACCATCAATCGGCTTCAGTTAGCAGAAGTAGCAAAGGAATCACTCGATCGGGTTCAGTTAACAGCCAACGATCGATCGCTCGGGTTTAGTAACGCGTAGCCTACAGTGCAATCGCTCGGGTTTAGTTAGAGCCCAATGCCTCGCTCGGGTTCAGTTAGAGCCAACGCCTCGCACACACGCGCGTACGTGTACGAGAGAAACGCGCATCGCTCGGCCCCCGACCTCCCACCATAATCGGGAACTCCCCGAAATTTTCCTCCCCCTTGCTTCTACCATGGTTTTTCCATCATGGACGGCCCAAAGAATTTCATGCAGGTGCGTCTCCGGCCCGCCCAGGACAAAAAGCCCATTTTCTGTCATGATTTTTTGTCATAGAAGTAGGAGCCCACCACATCTATGATGATACCGGGTTTTGTCACAATTATCGTCATAGAAGTGTCATATGTATGACAGAAAAAAAATTCGTTCAGCCCAAAATGTCACGGATGTGTCTTTTTTTTGTAGTGCTCTTGTGTTCAATCTTTGTACTGGAACCTCAGATTGGTACCTGTGGGTGACTAGTAGTGTTGATTACATCTTGTAGTTGATGCTATATGGTTTATTTGGTGGAAGATTATTTGTTTAGATCCATTATGCTATTTAACATCCTTATGATCTTGAACATGAATATTATTTGTGAGTAGTTCTCGTTGTTCTTGAGGCCATGGGAGAAGTCATGTTGCAAGTAATCATGTGAATTCGTTATTCGTTCGATATTTTGATGATATGTATGTTGTGATTACCTTAGTGGTGTTATGTGAACGTCGACCACATGACACTTCACCATCTTTGTGCATGAGGGAATGCATTGTGGAGTAGTTATTAGATGATGGGTTCCTAGAGCGAAAGAAGCTTAAACCCTAGTTTATGCGCTACTCCGTAAGGGACTGATTTGGATCCATATGTTTAATGCTATGGTTAGATTATTATCTTAATTCTTCTTTCATGGTTGCAGATGCTTGTGAGGGGGTTAATCATAAGTGGGGGGCTTGTTCAAGTAAGAACAACACCCAAGCACCAGTCCACCCACATATCAAATTATCAAAGTAGCGAATGCTAATCGAACTAACATGATGAAAGTGACTAGATGAAATTCCCGTGTGCCCTCAAGAACGCTTTGCTTATTATAAGAGATTGTTTTGGCCTGTCCTTTGCTACAAGAAGGATTGGGATACCTTGTTGCACTTTATTTATCATTGACATTACTTGCTCGTTACAAATTATGTTACTATCAAACTACTTGTTACCGACAATTTCAGTGCTTGCAGAATTACCTTGCTGAATACCGCTTGTCATTTCCTTCTGCTCCTCATTGAGTTCGACACGCTTACTTATCAAAAGGACTTCGATTGATCCCCTCTACTTGTGGGTCGTCAGAAGAATCATTAGCTAGGAGCGCGCGGCATCCTTAAGGGCCATGGGGAACCAGTTCGCCATGACGAGGTCGTCGCCTTCTGCAGCCTGAATGCTCATGGCGTCACGGGCGGACCCACATGGTCGTTGCCGGTGTCACAGGACACCGGGTAAAATTTCTCGTTATGTACTATATAAGGCACATATACTCCTGTGACACCAGTAAAGTTAGTCGATGGACACCGGCCAGAGCCAGCGAAACGAAATTAACACTCTATGATTAATCTCCTGTACACGGATGCATGCATGCTCCATGGTGATGCCGCTGCATGTGCCTGCACAGCCAACTATTACATCGCGTGCTGTTGCCGCCGCCGCGATGGCCATCTGGATCTCATGCCTCATCGTCGTGATGGTCACTGCTTTGTCTCGCACGAAAGTGCGCTTCTCCATTGCGTGTAACCACTGTTTTCTTGGCCGAATTACTCTCTAGGCAGAGACTGCGTGGTGATAACGTGTTGTAATATCAAAGTAAAGGAGATAAAGGAGAGACACAAATGATTTTCTTAGTTTATTGCAACGTGGGAGACCCACTTATATACAGGCTGAAGGGGTGTGTTGGGGAGACACCTCTTCCCCGACAGACACCTCCTGGGAGGCATCCCTCCCTTACAATTGATCATATATTTTTATTTATCAACACGAGCAAAGCTCATCTAATAGCCTAGGCACACGACAAGATAGAGTTTGATCGATCTGGTTTGGTTTGTGTACGTGGGCCTCCAGCCTGCTGGTTTCTCGCATCTTCGCCTTGATTTCCTCAGAAAGCTCACGCTAGCCCTATCGCCGCCCACCTCTCTGCTCGCCATCGAAACATCGCAGCGCACCAGTGTCGCCCTGCCTAACTCCGTGACTCACCCAGGTCACCGGAAAGAAAAAGGTACGGCAAGAGAACCCCTCGATCTATTTCAAGTGCGTATCTCTATTTCTCATAATTTTTGTTTCTCAAACACCGAACTAGGGCTTCAAATCTTAAGGATGTTACAATTACATATTGGATTACTGCATTTTTTTGGGACCTATGCATGTGTATTTGAGAATAGGATTACCGGGATTTTTCAATATGTATGCCGCTACGAATTTGTTTGAGAATTGAATTATTGTGAATTTCCAAATTTTGGGAGTGCTTATCATTTTTGCCGATCATCCTTGTTTCCATTGTTTGGAGTTTTTATGTTTTACTATTACTTAACTTCATATAATCAGCTAGTAATTGCTAAGGCTCTATTTGGGAGTAATTTGTTTGAGACTACAGTTTTTAACCCCATGATGACAATGAATATTTTAGCTTATGAAACCATCAGTTTCTAAAACTACTGCGAAAATGATGCCGTGTTTGGCAAGCAACATACTATGTAGTATTGTATTTGACCACCACAAGTGTCCTTTGTTGTTTTCCTCGGTTTTTAAAATAGAGGTCCCGATCTTATTTTTTCATACAGCAAAAATACCATAGTTTTGTGGATACTTTCAAATACTGCAATTTTTTAAAGTATTTTTGCAGTATTTGAAAGCAAAAAATAATAATGCACTAATGTATTTTTGCTGTAGTAATGTATTTGACTACAAGAAATTGCACTGATTGTTTTTTTGGGGAAATACTGCAATCTTAACTAGAGGCAAACATCTCAAAGTATTTGAAACGGTAGTTTGTCAAAATAGTATTCTTGAAATACATTGTAACCAAACGCACCCTAAGTATGTTATTTTTATGTATAGCATTGTATATTCCTATGCATATGTGATGTACATGTGGACACCGGGTCATTTTTGTTCTGGGTTCGCCCCTGCATGGCGTAGAGCTGTAGGAACTCCACGGGTTGGTGCTGCCGTCGAAGCTAGGCGGCAGCTCTGGCTTGAACTCCGTGGGCCACACCATGCGGCGCAGCTCATGCGTGAGAGTAAGGCAGCCCCTACTATAGGAGACGATGCCACAAGCGAGGGCGTCACGGTTCTGGCGACCGGCCACGGCGATAGAGGGGTCAGATGGTGCGAAGGGGCTAGACGCCCCCGGCAACATTGATGAGCTCGGTGATGCGGGCGAGCCAGGCATCGTAGCCGTCATCGGTGGGTCGATAGCGCAGCAACTCCTGCACCATGAGGAGCGCTGCCTACGGTGCCGGTTGGTTGCGGCTGAAGGTAATATGCCCTAGAGGCAATAATAAAGTTGTTATTTATATTTCCTTATATCATGATAAATGTTTATTATTCATGCTAGAATTGTATTAACCGGAAACTTAGTACATATGTGAATACATAGACAAACAGAATGTCACTAGTATGCCTCTACTTGACTAGCTCGTTGAATCAATGGCGTTTATGTTTCCTAACCATAGACATGAGTTGTCATTTGATTAATGGGATCACATCATTAGAGAATGATGTGATTGACTTTACCCATCCATTAGCTTAGCACGATGAACATTTAGTTTGTTGCTATTGCTTTCTCCATAACTTATACATGTTCCTATGACTATGAGATCATGCAACTCCCGAATACCGGAGGAACACTTTGTGTGCTACCAAACGTCACAACATAACTGGGTGATTATAAAGGTGCTCTACAGGTGTCTTCGATGGTGTTTGTTGAGTTGGCATAGATCGAGATTAGGATTTGTCACTCCGATTGTCGGGGAGGTATCTCTCGGCCCTCTCGGTAATGCACATCAATATAAGCCTTGCAAGCAATGTGACTAATGAGTTAGTTGCGGGATGATGCATTACGGAATGAGTAAAGAGACTTGGCGGCAACGAGATTGAACTAGGTATTGAGATACCGACGATCGAATCTCGGGCAAGTAACATACCGATGACAAAGGGAACAACGTATATTGTTATGCGGTTTGACCGATAAAGATCTTCGTAAAATATTTGGGAGACAATATGAACATCCAAGTTCCGCTATTACTTATTGACCGGAGACATGTCTCGGTCTTGTATACATAGTTCTCGAACCCGTAGGGTCCGCCTGCTTAAAGTTCGGTGACGATCGGTATTATGAGTTTATATGTTTTGATGTACCGAAGGTAGTTCGGTGTCCCAGATTTAATCACGGACATGACGAGGAGTCTCGAAATGGTCGAGACGTAAAGATCGATATACAGGAAGCCTATGTTTGGACATCGGAATGGTTCTGAATGAGTTCGGGCATTTTCCGGAGTACCGGGAGGTTATCGGAACCCCCCGGGGAGTATATGGGCCTTATTGGGCCTTAGTGGAATAAAGGAGAGGATGGAAAAGGTCGGAGGCGTGCCTCACTAGCCCAATCCGAATTGGGTGGGCTCCCCTTTCCTTTCCCCTCTCCTCTCCTTCCTTCTTTCCTACTCCTGCTACTTGGAATGGGGGAATCCTACTCCCGATGGGAGTAGGACTCCCCTATGGCGTGCCATAGAGGGCCGGCCCTCCCCCCTCCTCAACTCGTTTATATACGGGGAGGGGGCAACCCATAGACACACAAGTTGATCATTGATCCGTTAGCCGTGTGTGGTGCCCCCTCCACCATAACCCACCTCGGTCATATCATCTTAGTGCTTAGGCGAAGCCCTGCGACGGTAGCATCATCATCACCGTCATCACGCCGTCGTGCTGACGAAGCTCTCCCTCAACACTCAGTTGGATCGAGAGTTCGTGGGATGTCACCGAGCTGAACGTGTGCAGATCGCGGAGGTACCGTACTTTCAGTACTAGGATCTGTCGATCGTGAAGACGTACGACTACATCAACAACGTTGTCATAACGCTTCCGCTTACGGTCTACGAGGGTACGTGGATGATAATCCCCAAGTGTAGGGAATCATCATAGCAATTCCCAAAGGTGTAAGTGATAAGTATGGAGTGTCGAACCCACAAGGAGCTAAAGGTAAGATCAATATTCTCTCAAGTCATATCTGCCACTGATATGACTCTACGTACACCGAACGTTTGCTTCCAACTAGCAACGAGAAATAAAACTATGTTGTGGGTATGAAGTGGATAACTTTGCATGATATCGGAGAGCTAAAATATGAAAGTAGGTGATGTTATCATAAAGTTAGAATATATTACTAAATATTATAAATAGCGAGTGTGGAATAATGGTGGATCAGTGTGCGGAATTGTCCTAGGCAATTGTTTACAAGACCAATAGTCGTCAATGCGATTTCATATGAGGGAGAGGCATAAGCTAACATACTTTCTCTTCTTGGATTATATGCACTTATTATTGGAATTCTAGCAAGCATTCGCAACTACTAAAGATCATTAAGGTAAAACCCAACCTTAAAGCATCAAGTCCTATTTATTCCCATACGCAACAACCTCCTTACTCGGGTTTGTGTTTCAGTCACTCACCAACCCACTATAAGCAAATCATGAACATATTGCAACACCCGACAGCGGGAATCCATCATGCTTGCGGGACACGAAGGGCACCATAGGACGGCATCAAAATAAAACATACAACTCATACCAATCTAGATCATCAATCAACCCAAAGACAAAGGATATCTACTCAAAACATCATAGGATGGCAACACATCACTGGATCATAATATGTGGCATAAAGCACCATGTTCAGGTAGGGATTACAGCGGCGTGAGCGAGAGTGGACCGCATAAAAGAGATGAGGATGGTGATGATGAAGGTGGTGTTGATGAAGACGATCACCACGGCGATGATTCCCCTCCCGAGGGCACTCCGTTGCCACCGAGAGAGAGGAGGAGAGGTTCTCCCCCTTGTGCTTCCTCCTCCATTGCCTCCCCCCTGGATGGGGAGAGGTTCTTCCTCTGGTCCTTGGCCTTCATGATGATAATGGCCCCTTCGGGATCCTCCTCCATGCCCTCCGGTGATGATGGCCCCCTCCGGCAGGGTGCCAGAGAGGGCCTAAATTGGTTTTCGGTGGCTACGGAGGCTTCTGGCGGCGGAACTCCCGATCTAGGTTAATTTCTGGAGTTTTATGTATTTATAGGAATTTTTGGCGTCGGTCTCACGTTAAGAAGGTGCCCGAGTCGTCCACGAGGCATGCCCACGCGCCCGTGGGTGGGCGCGCCACCCACCCTCGTGGACGGCTCGGGACTCTTTTGGCCCAACTCTTTTACTCCAGGGTCTTCTTTTGGTCCATAAAAAATCATCAATAATTGGTACATCAGTTGGACTCCGTTTGGTATTCCTTTTTGGCAAAACTCAAAAACAAGGAAAAAACAAAAACTGGCAGTGGGCTCTAGGTTAATAGGTTAGTCCCAGAAATCATATAAAATAGCATATAAATGCATATAAAAAATCCAAGATTGATAATATAATAGCATGAATACTTCATAAATTATAGATACGTTGGAGACGTATCAGCATCCCCAAGCTTAATTCCTGCTCGTCCTCGAGTAGGTAAATGATAAAAGAAATAATTTATGAAGTGTGAATGCTAGCAAGTGCATAAGTTTCATCAATGATAGCTCCAATCACTTTTTTTAGCATCATTAAGTATCATAACAGTAGCTCATTTTCATAAAACTTTTCATGGTCAAGTAACAAGCTATTCACATGTTAAAGTATAGATCATATACTTTCTTGAAACTAACAAACTATATTCTCAGTCATCACACAATTGCAATTCATCTTATTTTCAGGTAGGGTCTATGTCAGATCTTTGATTTAGCAAACTCCACATACTCAACTATCATTTAATCTTTCACAATTGCTAACACTCACGTGATATTTATGGGTTCAAAGTTTTAATCAGACACAGAGAAAGATAGGGGCTTATAGATTTGCCTCCAAACCTTTTACATCAAGGGTAATGTCAACAATAATAGTTCATGATAACTTACATCCAATTGGATATATATATTAGGATCCTTCCAACACAACGTGCTTGCCAAAGGATAAAATGTAAAAAGGAAAGGTGGAGATCACCATGACTCTTGCATAAGGTAGAAGATAAAAGTAAAAGATAGGCCCTTCGCAGAGGGAAGCAGAGGCTGTCATGCGCTTTTATGGTTGGATGCACAAAATCTTAATGCAAAAGAATGTCACTTTATTTTGCCACTTGTGATATAGACCTTTATTATGCAGTCTGTCGTTTTTATTTCTTCCACATCACAAGATCGTATAAAGCTTATTTTCTCCACATTAGTAGATCATACATATTTAGAGGGCAATTTTTATTGCATGCACCGATGAAAACTTACTTGGAGGATCTTACTCAATCCATAGGTAGGTATGGTGGACTCTCATGGAAAAACTGGTTTATGGAATGTTTGGAAGCACAAGTAGTATCTCTACTTGGTGCAAAGAATTTGGCTAGCATGAGGGGAAAAGCAAGCTCAACAAGTTGGATGATCCAAGACAATATACTTTATTTTGGATATAAGAAAACATAACCCATTATGTTGTCTTCCTTGTCCGACATCAACCTTTTAGCATGTCAAATTTTAATGAGTGCTCACAATTACAAAAGATGTCCAAGATAGTATATTTATATGTGAAATCTCTCTTCCTTCAATATTCTTTTATGAATTGTTCAAGTGACCAATTCTATGTTTGCTAACTTTAAATAAGTTTAGTACCTATACTTATTCTGTTTGAAGTCATTACTCCCCATGGTATAAGCATATGAAACATATATAAATTCAGATTTATGATATTCAATTATTCAACCATTTACTCATAGGATATACGTGAAGCACGTGAGGAAATGACAAACTACTCCAAAAGATAATAGTGAAGGACACTGAGTAGTCAAATAATTAACTAGCCATGGGAGGAGTCTTTTTCATTTAATAATTCAGATCCAATGATTTTATTCAAACAGCAAGTAAAATTGAAAATACGCTCCAAGAAAAACACATATCGTGTGACGAATAAAAATATAGCTCCGAGTAAGGTATACCGATAGTTTGAAGACGGAAGAGGGGATGCCTTCCGGGGCATCCCCAAGCTTAGGTGCTTGAGTCTTCCTTGAATATTACCTTGGGGTGCCTTGGGCATCCACAAGCTTAGGGTCTTTCCAATCCTTATTCTCCTCATATCGATATCTCACCAAAAGCTTGAAAACTTCAATCACACAAAACTTAACGGAACTTCGTGAGATAGATTAGTATGATAAAGAGTAAACCATTCACTTTGGTACTGTCAAAGACAAGGTTCATAATTGTTCTCACACAATGCCTACTGCAAAATATCATTTCTACAATTTATATTGATAAATATAAGCCATAGAAACTAGAAAACAAGCAAACTATGCAATGAAAACAGAATCTGTCAGAAACAGAACAGTCTGTAATGATCTGAACACCAACCATACTTCTACTACTCCAAAAATTCTGAAATAAATTGTTGGACGTGAGGAATTTGTCTATTAATCTTCTTAAAAAATAATCAACTCAATCACACTCTTCTGTAAAAAATGGCAGCTAATCTCGTGAGCGCAAAGTTTCTGTTTTTTACAGCAAGATCACATTAACTTTCACCCAAGTCTTCCCAAAGGTCTTACTAGGCACTTTATTGAAACAAAAGCTATAATACATGATTAATATGGTAACTTAATCATGAGAACACACAAAAACAGTAAGGGTAAATATTGGGTTGTCTCCCAACAAGCGCTTTTCTTTAATGCCTTTTAGCTAGGCATGATGATTTCAATGCCTTTTAGCTAGGCATGAAATAAAGAAACCTCCGAAAATTAACCTAGACCGGGAGTTCTACCACCAGAAGCCTCCGTAGCCATCAAAAACCAATCTAGGCCCTCTCCGGCACCCTGCCGGAGGGGGCCATCATCACCGAAGTGCATGGAGGCGAATCCCGGAGGGGCCATCATCGTCATAAAGGCCAAGGACCAGAGGGAGAACCTCTCCCCATCCAGGGGGAGGCCATGGAGGAGGAAGCACAAGGAGGAGAACCTCTCCTCCTATCTCTCGGTGGCATCGGAGTGCCATCGGGAGGGGAATCATCGCCGCGGTGATCGTCTTCATCAACATCACCATCATCATCACCATCCTCATCTCTTTTACGCGGTCCACTCTCCCGCACCCCGCTGTAATCCCTACTTGAACATGGTGCTTTATGCCACATATTATGATCCAATGATTTGTTTCCATCCTATGATGTTTTGAGTAGATATCCTTTGTCTTTGGGTTGGTTGATGATCTAGATTGGTATGGGTTGTATGTTTTGCTTTGGTGCTGTCCTATGGTGCCCTCCGTGTCGCGCAAGCGTGAGGGATTCCCGCTGTAGGGTGTTGCGATACGTTCATGATTCGCTTATAGTGGGTTGGTGAGTGACTGAAACACAAACCCGAGTAAGGGGGTTGTTGCGTATGGGAATAAAGAGGACTTGATGCTTTAATGCTATGGTTGGGTTTTACCTTAATGATCTTTAGTAATTGTGGATGCTTGCTAGAGTTCCAATCATAAGTGCATATGATCCAAGTAGATAAGTATGTTAGCTTATGTCTCTCCCTCATATGAAGTTGCAATAGTGATTGCCGGTCTTGTTAACAATTGCCTAGGACAATTCCGCACACCGATCCACCATTATTCCACACACGCTATTTATAATATTTAGTAATATATTCTAACTTTATGATAACAGCACCTACTTTTGTATTTTAGCTCTCCGATATCATACAAAGTTATCCACTTCATACCCACAACATAGTTTTATTTCTCGTTTCTAGTTGGAAGCAAATGTTCGGTGTACGTAGAGTCGTATCAGTGGCAGATAGGGCTTGAGAGAGTATTGATCTTACCTTTAGCTCCTTGTGGGTTCGACACTCCATACTTATCACTTCCACCTTTGGAAATTGCTACGATGATTCCCTGCACTTGGGGATTATCAAGATCTTTTCTGACGCCGTTGCCGGGGAGCAATAGTGTGGGGTTGATATTCTCGTGTGTGCTTGTTTGCTTTCTTCACTAAGTAGATTTTGTTTTTCCTTTTTCGTTTATGTTTAGTTTTGGGTGAAACATACAAAACAATTTAAAAGAATGAAAATACAAAAAAAAATTACTTGCCTCTCATACCTAAAAAGTTTTTCAAAAAGAGAAGTGATTGGAAAGTTATGCATTGAAGAAGTGAGGGTCGACCTTGAGCACTCGTGTTCACGCTCGCGGAAACAATGTAGACTTTTTCATGGAAGTTTCTCTGTAATTAATTTTCCCTTATATATATATATATATATATATCCGTTGTATTATAAAATTAATGTGCCAAGCTTTGGTTTTAGGATGATTAGATTGCTTATTTACTATGTGCAGAACAAAAAACAGAAACTTTGTCTGTAGCGCATGATTTTATATTTTTTACTGGAAAGTCAAATGGGTCTGAAACGTTTTGCAAATTACTTCTGTATAAATTTTTCAAATTGTCAAATTTATTTCATAATTTTTGTAGTTACAGAAGTTTACTAAACCTCCAGATTACTACAGACTGTCCTGTTTTAGACAGATTCTATTTTTCATGTGTTGTTTGCTTATTTTGATGCATCTATGGCTAGTACCGTAGGGTATGAACCATAGGGAAGTTGGAATACAGTAGATATAGTTCTAATATGAAATTAGAATGAGTTTGAAACAGTACCTAAAGGTAGTGATTTGCTTTATTATACTAACGGATCTCACAAAGTTTTTGCTAAAGTTTTGTGTGGATGAAGTGTTCGAAGATCGAGGAGCTATCAATATGAGAAGAATAAAGAGAGGCAAGAGTTAAAGCTTGGGGATGAGGCACCCCAAGTAAATATTTCAGAGGATACTCAAGCATCTAAGCTTGGGGATGCCCCGGTTGGCATCCCATCTTTCTTCTTCAACAAATATCGGTATACCTCGGTTTTTGTTTCCTTCACATGATTTGAGTCCTTTGTGTTTTTATTTTTTTAAGAACCATGCTAGTATGATATGTACCTTCATCAATTTATAGAATACTTCATGTGCTTCACTTATATCTTTATGATCTTATATAATTGCTCTTTGAGCTTCACTTAAATCTTTTGAGTATGGTTTTAAAGAATGCTTTGTGTGCTTCACTTATATATTTTGAGCTTGGATATTGGTTAGTCTATATTAATTGTAGAACGCTCCATGAGATTCACTTATATCTTTTGGAGTATGAATAATACTATTATCTAAAGCGGGTTTGGAAGAGTGTCAACTTTAGGAACTAGTGATCCCGCTATTCCGAATGAGGAGAATTTTTCTTATGTGGAGAGTAGTAAAATTTCTATGCTCATAGATCATGAAAAGAATGATTTATGTGATGGTAATATTGTTGAACTCATTCATGATGCTAATGAAAATTATTATGAGGGAGGAATACATGCTTGTAGGAGTTGCAATAATATCAAGTTTTCTCTCTATGTGCTTAAAGTTTTGAAGTTATACTTGTTTTGCTTTCCTATACTAGTTGATTCTCGTTCCCATAAATTGTGTGATCATAAAATCCATAGACAATAGAAGCGGGTTAGGTTTAAATGTGCTAGTTATATTCTTCATGATGCTCTCTTTATGTTTCAATTTTTATCTTTTATGTGAGCATCATTGAAATCATCATGCCTAGCTAAAAGGCATTAAAGAAAAGCGCTTGTTGGGAGACAACCCAATATTTACCCTTACTGTTTTTGTGTGTTCTCATGATTAAGATACTGTATTAATCATGTATTATAGCTTTTGTTTCAATAAAGTGCCAAGTAAGACCTTTGGGAAGACTTGGGTGAAAGTTAATGTGATCTTGCTGTAAAAAACAGAAACTTTGGGCTCACGAGATTAGCTGCCATTTTTTACAGAAGAGTGTGATTGAGTTGATTATTTTTTCAGAAGATTAATAGACAAATTCCTCACGTCCACCAATTTATTTCAGAATTTTTGGAGTAGCATAAGTATGGTTGGTGTTCAGATCATTACAGACTGTTCTGTTTCTGACAGATTCTGTTTTCATTGCATAGTTTGCTTGTTTTCTAGTTTCTATGGCTTATATTTCTCAATATAAATTGTAGAAATGATATGGTGCAGTAGGCATTGTGTGAGAACAATTATGAACCTTTTCTTTGACAGTACCAAAGTGAATGGTTTACTTTTTATCATACTAACCTATCTCACAAAGTTCCGTTAAGTTTTGTGTGATTGAAGTTTTCAAGCTTTTGGTGAGATATCGATATGAGGATAATAAGGAGTGGAAAGACCCTAAGCTTGGGGATGCCCAAGGCACCCCAAGGTAATATTCAAGGAGGACTCAAGCGCCTAATCTTGGGGATGCCCCGGAAGGCATCCCCTCTTTCGTCTTCAAAACTATCGGTATACCTTACTCAGAGCTATATTTTTATTCGTCACATGATATGTGTTTTGCTTGGAGTGCATTTTCAATTTTACTTGCTGTTTGAATAAAATCATTGGATCTGAATTATTAAATGAAAAAGACTCCTCCCATGGCTAGTTAATCATTTGACTACTCAGTGTCCTTCACTATTATCTTTTGGAGTAGTTTGTCATTACTCACGTGCTTCACACATATCCTATGAGTAAATGGTTGAATAATTGAATATCATAAATCTGAATTTATATATGTTTCATATGCTTATACCATGGGGAGTAATGACTTCACACAGAATAAGTATAGGTAGTAAACTTATTGAAAGTTAGCAAACGTAGAATTGGTCACTTGAACAATTCATAAAAGAATATTGAAGGAAGAGAGATTTCACATATAAATATACTATCTTGGACATATTTTGTAATTGTGAGCACTCATTAAAATATGACATGCTAAAAGGTTTATGTGTGTTATGTTTTCTTATATCCGAAATAAAGTATATTGTCTTGGATCATCCAACTTGTTGAGCTTGCTTTTCCCCTCATGCTTCTCATCGGTGCATGCAATAAAAATTGCCCTCTAAATATGTATGATCTACTAATGTGGAGAAAATAAGCTTTATACGATCTTGTGATGTGGAAGAAATAAAAGCGATGGACTGCATAATAAAGGTCTATATCACAAGTGGCAAAAGAAAGTGACGTTCTTTTGCATTAAGATTTTGTGCATCTAACCATAAAAGCGTATGACAACCTCTGCTACCCTCTGTGAAGGACCTATCTTTTACTTTTATCTTCTACCTTATGCAAGAGTCATGGTGATCTTCACCTTGCCTTTTTACATTTTATCCTTTGGCAAGCACATTGTGTTGGAAATATTCTGATATATATATATATATATCCGATTGGATGTAAGTTATCATGAACTATTATAGTTGACATTACCCTTGAGGTAAAAGGTTGGGAGGCGAATCTATAAGCCCCGAACTTTGAACCCATAAATATCACATGAGTGTTAGCAATTGTGAAAGATTAAATGATAGTTGAGTATGTGGAGTTTGCTAAATCAAAGCTCTGACATAGACCCTTCCTGAAAATAAGATGAATTGCAATTGTTTGATGACTAAGAATATAGTTTGTTAGTTTCAAGAAAGTTTATGATCTATACTTTAACATGTGAATAGCTTGTTACTTGATCATGAAAAGTTTTATGAAGATGAGCTACTGATATGATATATAATGATGCTAGAAAAAGTGATTGGAGCTATCATTGATGAAACTTGTGCACTTGCTAGCATTCACACTTCATAAATTATTTCTTTTATCATTTACCTACTCGAGGATGAGAAGGAATTAAGCTTGGGGATGCTGATACGTCTCCAACGTATCTATAATTTATGAAGTATTCATGCCATGTTTACAATATTTTTATATGATTTTGGTATGATTTGATTAGAACTAACCCGGACTGACGCTGTTTTCAGCACAACTACCATGGTGTTGCTTTTGTGCAGAAATAAAAGTTCTCGGAATGCGATGAAAATCAACGGAGATTTTTTCTCTAAAATATGAAAAATACTGGAATGATAATCCACCGGAGGGGAGTCACGCGGGCCCCATGAGGGTGGGGGCGTGCCCCCCCTGCCTCATGGACTCCCTGAGGGCGCCCCTGACGTGAAATCAATGCCAACTTCTCCTATAAATACAGAAACCTCCGAAAATTAACCTAGATCGGGAGTTCCGCCGCTAGAAGCCTCCGTTGCCACCAAAATCCAATCTAGGCCCTCTCCGGCACCCTGCCAGAGGGGGCCATCATCACCGGAGGGCATGGAGGAGAATCCCAGAGGGGCCATTATCATCATGAAGGCCCAGGACCAGAGGGAGAACCTCTCCCCATCCAGGGGGAGGCCATGGAGGAGGAAGCACAAGGGGGAGAACCTGTCCTCCTCTCTCTCGGTGGCATCGGAGTGCCATCGGGAGGGGAATCATCGCCGCGGTGATCGTCTTCATCAACATCACCATCATCATCACCATCCTCATCTCTTTTACCCGGTCCACTCTCCCGCGCCCCGTTATAATCCCTACTTGAACATGGTGCTTTATGCCACATATTATGATCTAATGATGTGTTGCCATCCTATGATGTTTTGAGTAGATATCTTTTGTCTTTGGGTTGATTGATGATCTAGATTGGTATGAGTTGTATGTTTTACTTTGGTGCTGTCCTATGGTGCCCTCCGTGTCGCGCAAGCGTGAGGGATTCCCGTTGTAGGGTGTTGCCATACGTTCATGATTCTCTTATAGTGGTTGGTGAGTGATTGAAACACAAACCCGGGTAAGGGGGTTGTTGCGTATGGGAATAAAGAGGACTTGATGCTTTAATGCTATGGTTGGGTTTTACCTTAATGATCTTTAGTAGTTGCGTATGCTTGCTAGAGTTCCAATCATAAGTGCATATGATCCGAGTAGAGAAAGTATGTTAGCTTATGCCTCTCCCTCATATGAAGCTGCAATAGTGATTACCGGTCTTGTTAACAATTGCCTAGGAAAATTACGCACACCGATCCACCATTATTCCACACTCGCTGAGGGAGTCCTGCATTAGGGGGTCTCCGGACAGCCGGACTATATCCTTTGGCCGGACTGTTGGACTATGAAGATACAAGATTGAAGACTTCGTCCTGTGTCCGGATGGGACTCTCCTTGGCGTGGAAGGCAAGCATGGCAATACGGATATGAAGATTTCCTCCCTTGTAACCGACTTTGTGTAACCCTAGCCCCCTCCGATGTCCATATAAACCAGAGGGTTTAGTCCGTAGGACAATATACAATCATATCATAGGCTAGCTTCTAGGGTTTTAGCCTCTACGATCTCGTGGTAGATCAACTCTTGTAATACTCATATCATCAAGATCAATCAAGCAGGACGTAGGGTTTTACCTCCATCGATAGGGCCCAAACCTGCGTAAACATCATGTCCCCTGCCTCCTGCTACCATCCGCCTTAGACGCACAGTTCGGGACCCCCTACCGGAGATCCGCCGGTTTTGACACCGACATTGGTGCTTTCATTGAGAGTTCCACTGTGCCGTCACCATAAGGCTCAATGTCCCCTTCGATCATCGGTAGCGATGCGGTCGAGGGTGAGGTTTTCCTCCCCGGACAGATCTTCGTATTCGGTGGCTTCACACTGCGGGCCAATTCGCTTGGCCATCTGGAGCAGATCGGGAGCTACGCCCCTGGCCATCAGGTCAGGTTCGGAAACCTAAACTACACTGCCGATATCCACGGAGACTTGATCTTCGACAGATTCGAGCCCATGTCAGGTGCACCGCACAATCACGACGAGCATGACGTAACTCTGTCGTCAGACAATGTTCGGGAGATGGCATCTGCAACTACTCCGGCCTTCAATCCGGAGCAAATTGCGCCATCCGAGGACGGAGGGATAGACCCCACCATGGACGCCGCACTCTCAGTGGCGATGGAGCCGGATACTGACTTCACCCCTTACGAGAGCGGTGTAGCCGGATTACGGGATTCATCTCCGGCCACAGACTCTGAGCCACCTGCATACGTGCCTATCGAATCCGATGGGGCGCCGATCATGGAGTTCACCTCCGCGGATATCTTTCAGCACTCGCCTTTTGGCGATGTGCTAAATTCATTAAGTTCTCTCTCCTTGTCAGGAGAACCTTGGCCGAACTACGTCCGGCTAGAATGGGATGCGGACGATGAAGAAATTCGCTGCCCACCCACCACCCACTTAGTAGCCACTGTCGACGATTTCGACTCCGCAGACATCGATGACCTGGACGACGATACAGGAGAGGAACAGGAACTAGTGCCCACAGGGCACTGGACAGCCACTTCATCACATGACATATACATGGTGGATACACCCAAAGAAAACGACGATGAGGAACGGGAGAAGATAGCGGAGGATGACTCCTCCAAGAAACAAACAAAGCGTCGGCATAGGCGCTGCTCCAAATCCCGCCTCGGAAAAAACAGCGATTATAGCGGAAGAGAAAATAACACTCCAGTCGACTCCAGAGGAAACGACGACCACATTGCCCCGGCGACAGAGCACGATGAAGCTGCAAACGGCGAACATAGTACAGATCCGACATCCGAACACGGCGACACCGAGGATAAACCTCATCAAACCTCCTCTGGGGAGGAAAACAGTCCGGACGAAGATGCACACATCGTCTCGGAAACGCACTTGGAGCAAGAGAACCTGCGCAGAAGGCTTATTACCACAGCGAGGAGTCTGAAGAAGCAGAAGCAAAGGCTTAAGGCCGCACAAAATACGCTCAATAGCAGGTGGAACAAAGTGCTCGACAACGAAGAAAAGTATGGTGGAAGTTACCACACAAAGAGCTATCCAAAGCGCAAGCTATTACCTGAATTCGACGATGAGGCCTTAGAGCCCACACAGCCGGAAAATAATACGGCTAACCGGCCGGATCAACCACCTTGCGACCGTGATAGAGCGGCTAACAAGGTCGCACATAAGTCAACACACGATCTACGTGAGGACTTGCGCCAAAAATCCAGTATGACCAGATCCATCTATGGATCCAGGAAGCATGCTCTGGCACAAAATCAAAACCGAATACTACAACCGTCTGAACGCCATGATGCACCCAAATACAGGGGTGCCGCACACGCGCTATGTTTCACCGATGAGGTGCTGGACCATGAGCTCCAAGAAGGATTCAAACCAGTGAACATAGAGGCATACGACGGGACCACAGACCTTGGGGTTTGGATTGAGGACTTTATCCTCCATATCCATATGGCTCGCGGAGATGATATCGATGTCATCAAATACTTGCCCCTCAAGCTTAAAGGACCAGCTCGGCACTGGCTGAAAAGCCTCCCCGAAAACTCAATTGGAAGTTGGGAGGAGCTCGAGGACGCTTTTCGGGCTAACTTTCAAGGGACCTATGTCCGACCTCTGGATGCAGACGATTTAAGTCATATAATTCAACAGCCCGGAGAGTCAGCCCGAAAACTTTGGAACAGGTTTCTCACTAAGAAGAATCAAATCATCGACTATCCGGACGCCGAAGCCTTAGCAGCTTTCAAACACAGCGTCCGAGACGAATGGCTCACGAGACACCTTGGCCAAGAAAAACCGAGAATAATGGCAGCCCTGACAAGCCTCATGACCTGCTTTTGCGCGGGTGAAGATAGCTGGTTAGCCCGCAGTAGCACCAGCGACCCAAGCACATCCGAAGTCAGGGATGGCAATGGAAAACCACGACACAATAAAAACAAGCGTCGAAATAAAGAAGATAGCCCAGATAATACGGCGGTAAACGCCGGGTTCAGGGCCTCTCGACCGGGTCAACGGAAAAAGCCTTTCAAAGGCAGCAGAGATGGACCGTCTGGCCTAAACAGGATTCTTGACAAACTATGTCAGATTCATGGCACCCCCGATAAAGATGCAAAACACACCCACAGAGAATGCTGGGTCTTCAAGCAGGCCAGTAAGCTAAACGCCGAACACAAGGGGGGAGACACCAAGCGAAGACGAGGACGAACCTCGCCAGCAAAGCACTGGAGGACAGAAAAAATTCCCACCAGAGGTTAAAACAGTAAACATGATCCATGTGATGATGAGGAGAAGCAAACATGCACTCCGAGACATGCGCGCCATAGAGCCCGTGATACATCTCCAACGTATCTACTTTTCCAAACACTTTTGCCCTTGTTTTGGACTCTAACTTGCATGATTTGAATGGAACAAACCCGGACTAGCGCTGTTTTCAGCAGAATTACCATGGTGTTATTTATGTGCAGGAGCAAACGTTCTCGGAATGACCTGAAACTTCATGGAGCCACTTTTCGGAAAATAAGAAAAATACCTGCAAAAGATGAAGGCCAGGGGGGCCACCACCTTGCCATGAGGGTGGGGGCGCGCCTGCCCCCCTAGGGCACGCCCCCTACCTCGCGGGCCCCCTGTTGCCTCTCCGACTCCAACTCCAACTCCATATATTGTGTTTCGAGGAGAAAAAAATCAGGGAGAAGAAATCATCACGTTTTACGATACGGAGCCGCCACCAAGCCCTAAAACCTCTCGGGAGGGCTGAATCTGTCGCCACCATCATCATCAACCATCCTCCATCACCAATTTCATGATGCTCACCGCCGTGCATGAGTAATTCCATCGTAGGCTTGCTGGACGGTGATGGGTTGGATGAGATCTATCATGTAATAGAGTTAGTTTTGTTAGGGTTTAATCCCTAGTGTCCACTATGTTCTGAGGTTGATGTTGCTATGACTTTGCTATGCTAAATGCTTGTCACTAGGGCCTGAGTGCCATGATTTCAGACCTGAACCTATTATGTTTTCATCAATATATGAGAGTTCTAGATCCTATCTTGCAAGTCTATAGTCACCTATTATGTGTTATGATCCGTTAACCCCGAAGTGACAATAATCGGGATACTTATCGGTGATGACCGTAGTTTGAGGAGTTCATGTATTCACTATGTGTTAATGCTTTGTTCCGGTTCTCTATTAAAAGGAGGCCTTAATATCCCTTAGTTTCCGTAAGGACCCTGCTGCCACGGGAGGGTAGGACAAAAGATGTCATGCAAGTTCTTTTCCATAAGCACGTATGACAATATTCGGAATACATGCCTACATTATATCAACGAACTGGAGCTAGTTCTGTGTCACCCTAGGTTATGACTGTTACATGATGAACCGCATCCGGCATAATTCTCCATCACTGATCCATTGCCTACGAGCTTTTCATATATTGTTCTTCTCTTATTTACTTTCCCGTTGCTATTGCTATCATCACTACAAAATACCAAAAACATTACTTTTACTACTGTTACCTTCTGCTACCTTTACCACAACTATCATATTACTTTGCTACTAAACACTGCTGCAGATATTAAGTTTCCAGGTGTGGTTGAATTAGCAACTCAGCTGCTAATACTTGAGAATATTCTTTGGCTCCCCTTGTGTCGAATCAATAAATTTGGGTTGAATACTCTACCCTCGAAAACTGTTGCGATCCCCTATACTTGTGGGTTATCAAGACTATTTTCTGGCGCCGTTGTCGGGGAGCATAGCTCTATTCTTTGAGTCACTTGGGATATATATCTTCTTATCATTATGAAGAACTTGAGAGATCCAAAAACCAAGATCTATCCCTCAACTACGAGGGGAGGTAAGAAACTGCCATCTAGCTCTGCACTTGATTCACCTTCTGTTATGAGTAAGTTTGTGACACCTACACCTGCTTCTGCTATTCGTTCTGATATGTCGCATGTTATTGATGATGCCACTTCTGCTATGCATGATACTTATGATGAAACTACCTCTATGCCTCATACTACTATGCCACTTAGTGATTTTCTTGATTGTAACATCCCAATTTTTATTAAATTTGGATGTTAATAGAATCATTCAATGCATATCATATTTCTTTGCATTATGGAGTTTTTTTATATATTCAAATAATATCTTTTCCACTCGAGAAAAACAAATGAGAGGGGATAAGATGACTTCCTCAAAATATAAAAGAGTGGGAAATTTTATTTTGAATATTATTTGAAGTTTTGGAGTTTATTGGTATTTATTTTTATTTGCAAAAAAATGCATTAATTGCATTAGGAAAATATTTTCAAAATGTTATGTGCTTAAGTTAATGTTCATTAGGCTCTAAATATTGCATAGTTATTTTAGAAATTATTGTGGTGTTTTTATTAATTCATTTGAATTTTTTAGGGACACTTTAGTCTTAGGTTAAAAAAACACGCACTCACCCGCCTGGACCGAAACCAGTTCGGCCCAGGGACGCGCGCGCTCAGCCAGCCGCGCCAGGCCAGCCGGCCCAGCTGGCCATTTGGCCCAAGGCCAGCGCCCAGCGCCCGCCCGCGCCCCCTCTCGCTCGCTACCGCCGCTGCCACTGCCAGGCGGGCCCCGCCTCGTCAGCTCGTCCCCAACCTCCCGCACGGCGCGGGATAAACATCCGCGCCTTGTCGCCACAATCGCCGGCCGCCTCACGCTCGGATAGAGCTTATCCGCAGCTCCCATGCCCTCTGCCCTCGCCTATAAAATCCCCTTGACCCCCTCTTCCATCGTCGCCATCTCGCTTTGTCCCACGCCGCTCATACTGCTCGCAGTCGCCGTTCGCATCTCGCCGGAGCCACGCCACTCCGCCGTCCATTTCGTCGTCTGTGGCACCCCCTAGCTCTCCTTCTTTTGTCAACTGGATCCCCGCGACAACGTGCATCGTTTTGACACATTTTTTTGCCCCTAGGTGCCGTATAGCCGCCGCACCGTCGACGCCGGAGTCGCCGGAGCTCCGAAGGCCGCCGTCTTCGCCCCGCCCCGTCCGGACGTCGCCGACGCACGACGACACCACATTCGTGATGCCCAAGCCACGCTGCACCTCCCCGTCTTCTTCCCCGATGCCAAGGACCGTCGTAGCCACCGTGCCCTACGTCACCGACGCCGTGCCGCCGTCTTCGTCGTCGCCGGCCACCACCACCACCCACTATAAGCCGCCGCCCCACTCCCGCCGTTAGATCGATCCCCGACGGCCCAGATTAGATTAGGTTCGGTTTTTTTTATTTTGCAAAGAGGTACGCGGTTAACCGCGGTTCCCTTAGACCGTGCGGTTTATTTAAACCGAGCGTCGGTTTTCTTTAATTAGCCACCGCCGTTGTTTTTTTTCTCTTATTTAGCGGCCGTTCACCGTATAGCCTCCACAGCGGACGCTGCTCGGCCAGTCAGGAGCCGCCACGTGGCCAGGGACCTGTTTGCGATAGTTTTCTTCACTGTTTAGTCCCTTTTATCACAGATTAGTCCCTGAGCTTAGATTAGCCATAACTTTTTAACCGTAGATCCAAACTTGATGAAACCAGCGGCAAATTCTTCATGTTGTTTAGATCTATCCAGTGGTATACCTTTTTCAAACTTTTGTCAGATTCATATTTGAATTTATTCAGATTCGAATTCGAACTTCAAATGGCAATATCTCTCAAACCGTAGCTCCGATTAAGTTGATTCTTTTTTCACTTTGTCACCGTAGCCAAACCCTATCACCTGGACCTTTGTCATAATAATTTTCACACACTAGAATCTGCCTATTAATATTTTTACTAGTATGCATCGTATGCACTATAGTTCAGATCACTTCCTGAACCATAGGCCCATGTTGTTTTACACTTAGAATATTTTTTCAGGCTAGTGTGATGTTTGTTCATTTGGTTTTTCTGAGACTTTTGTTTTGCATGTTCTTCTTGGTTCTCTTGAATGTTTGCTTATGTTTGTTTATCTTCTTTGCGATAGATTGCCCGAAGTGTGAAGCAGAATATTATTAGTCTTTAGAATTCAGCCAGCAGTACCAAGGCAAGTGCATCTTGATCATGTTTCATTACCTATGTTTTTATTATGCACTTAGTTCTTTGCGGTAGGACTGCATGGTAGGAATTGATGCCGCATGACTATGCTTTTCACCCAGTAGTTCATTGAGGTAGGTCTGAACTTATAACATTGTCGCCATCGTTTTACATTATGTTGCTTCGCTAAGTAGACGTGGATTCGGGAGTGAACATGGTAAAGTATGAGTGACAATGTAGTAAATAGGACCTAAGATAATTAATGAACTACCTGGGCGAAACTTGTTGGAATGGTGGCGAAGTACAGTGGGGCACGCATGGGAAATCCATGGTGGTGCACCACTAGTGGACCGTCCGCTCAGGCTCAAAGAGATCAATCGTATTCTCATGTCTAGAAGCTTACGTGTGCAGCCACAAGCCAATATGGGCTCTGGCTTAGTCGAGTAGTTAGTGTGACCCCTTCCGGGATGGGCTAGCAGATGTAGAATGATGTAGGTGTACCGGCCTATCCGTGGGTTAAGGGGGAACATTTTCGAAAGACTATGTCTCGATCTTCCGATCATTGAGGTGGTCGAGTCTTGTGGGGAAAAGTGCGCAACCTTTGTAGAGTGTCAACCTAATCGATTAGCCGTGTCCCCGGTTACGGACATCTTGAGCATCTAGTAGTGAAAATACCGGAAGATCTCCTCACCTTTAATTAAACAGTTGGGTTTTAAATGAAACTTGGGGACGGATGGAGTTGGATTTGCCAACTCATCCTATGCAAATGTGTAGTAGTAGAATAACAATCTTTTCTAATAGGGAAAAACTAGCTTTATGCAAAAACTAAACTTAGAGCTTTCCACCAGCCAAATTGCATGTACAAGTAGGTTCTTTACACTTATGATGTGACTTGCCAGTACATTCAATGTACTGACCTATATGGCTGCAACTTATCACATTGCAGATATATCCGACGAGGATTAAGGTGCGATAGGTCGATGTTCTACACTCAACCTTGCTCGTGGAGTTGGACTCATTTACTACTTTGCTTCCGCAGTATTTGTTTATTGGCTCTATGCCCTATTTTGTAATAAATGTACTACTCCCGGACTATCGATGTAATAAAGAGATGTGTGTTATTTCTGTTATTTCATCGAGTACTGTGTGTGCTAGCAAGTCGATCCAGGGACTAGCACGGTAAACACAAAGACTTCAACTCTTACCGAGTCGGGTCGCTACAAGATGGTATCAAAGCACACGTTGACTGTAGGACGCGACCCATAGAAATGGAGAAAAGCCATAATATAAAAACTATAGTTTTCCTTTTCCATATATATCCTTTGGTCTCGTACCTTCTCTACTTCAATACTAATTTCTTCTCTTTTTCAAAATGTAGATGTCGTCCGCCCTTGTTGAGTTCGAGCAGCCCGATGAGACCATGCCCTTTGGAAGGCAGCTGGTGAAGATCACGAAGCACCTAAAGATTGGGCTTCCCACATTCACTAGAACCTTCACCGCCACCCTGCCCGAGGAGACACGTTGGAGGATCGATGCTCATATCCCCGGACGCATCCTTGGAAACCGCACCAAGCCCATTGATTTCCATGTGGATACCGCAACATGGGGCTTCAGTAGGGGTATCGCTGCTCACATTGCTCTCGGACGCATTCGGGAGGTGTATGACGAAGACCTCAAGAGGACCTCCTTTGTGATGTACAGACGCCGCGACGCAAATGGAGATGTGGTGCGTACCCTGGAGGACGAGACGATAGCATCCCATATCCAGGACATGGAGGAGCACATTCGTATGATGGAGCTGGAGCTGTCCGACAACATGGTCGTCATCAAGAACCTCATGACCCGCAAGGCCGAGCTAGAGGAGGAGCTCCAAGACGCTCGCATCGAGCACGAAGGAGAGCTGGAC
Organism: Triticum urartu; assembly: GCF_056163025.1. Lineage (NCBI taxonomy): Eukaryota > Viridiplantae > Streptophyta > Magnoliopsida > Poales > Poaceae > Triticum > Triticum urartu. The sequence continues at coordinate 191,826,252 of NC_141877.1, read as the reverse complement.
GCACTGCAGGAGAAGATAGACGACCTGAAGCTTGAGCTTGAGGAGGCCGAGGAGAAGCTGGATGAGGGAGAAAACATCCAGGAGGATCACTCGTATGGTGCCCATGTCAGCCAGGAGAGAGACCAAAATGATGAGCTCGGAGATGACGACACAGAGACCGATGCAAGGACACCCAATGTCGACATGGTTGACTGGTCCTCATCTGATGAGAGTTAGATTTTATACCACCATGAGGGTTTAGAAATTCGATTTCGTTATCCGATTAGTTTTATTTCATTTGTAAGACCTTGTCAAATCTTGTGACATGGCTTACCTTAGGTTTGATTATTCATGTGAACCTCTTTGTTTGAAATTGAATTGGAGTGATTTGAAGTTTTATTGCTATCATGTGCATATGGGTAGTGTGATTTTACTCGCTAGGCCTTGTTCTATTCTAACTCCTCATCCACTCTGAAACCCATCAGATGCCTCCAAGACGTGACCCCGGATTCAACTTTCCGCCGGAGCTTACGCAATTGATCCAACAACAGAATGCTCTTATGCAGATGCTCATTCAGAACCAGAACCAGAACAACAACAACAACAACCCACCGCCGCCACCCCCGGTTGACAGTCTTACCCGTTTTCTGAGGCTGAACCAACCCGTGTTCTCCAGCAGCACGGAGCTGATCGTCGCAGATGACTGGCTCCGCAAGATAGGAAGGGAGCTGGCCACGGTAGGATGCAATGATGCGGAGAAGGTGAAGTTTGCTGCCCACCAGCTGGATGGACCGGAAGCTGCTTGGAGGGAGAACTACACCACCACATACCCCATGGAGAATGTGACTTGGGGTCAGTTCCAGCGGGCGTTCCGCACTGCTCATGTTTCAGCTGGAGCCATGAGTCTGAAGAAGGAGTTCTGCAGCTTGCGCCAGGGAGGACACACGGTATCTCAGTATGTTGATGAGTTCAGTAAGTTGGCCCGTTACGCCCTAGAGGACGTGGCCACCGATGCAGCCAAGCAGGAGAAGTTTCTGGAGGACTGAACGATTAGTTGGGAGTTCAGTTGACTGTGGCAACATTTTCGGACTATCAGGAGCTGGTTGATAAGGCTATCATTCTTGAAGGCAAGCACCAACAGGTGGAGAATCGTAAGAGGAAGTACGGTCACAGGAAGTATAACTCGGGAGTTCAACAGAAACCCCGCTACAGCCCGTACTCAGGGAGTTCTGGATCAGGCACTAGCAAGTTTGGAGGAAATCACCATTACCATGGGGGCCACATTCATCATGGAGGGAATGGACACAACCACCATGGTCACAAGCAGGGCAATGGTAATGGAGGAAATGGCAATCAGCAGCATTTCAATTCTTCCACACCGATGAAGAATGACCTGAGTCACATCACCTGCTTCAAGTGCAAGAAGACAGGTCACTACTCCAATGAGTGCCCTGAGGCGCAGAATGGAAATGGCAATGGGAATTCTGGAGGCAAGAAGCCCAATCCTTTCACTAAGAGACATGGGAATCATGCCAATGTGGAAGACGTTTATGAGCAGCCTGACGCAGTGATTGGTAAGTTCTTGGTTAATTCATTTCCAGCACTCATTCTTTTTTACGCTGGTGCATCGCATTCATTCATATCAAGGGGATTTGTGGATAAACATAAGTTGCCTACCATAGCTCTTAAGGCACCCATTCTAGTGAGTTCCCCAGGAGCCGAGTCTATGGCTAGTCAGGGATGTTTCCAATTGCCTTTGAACATAGGGGGACATGTTTTTCCCACAGATATGATTATACTAGAATCACAATGGTTGGATGTAATCGTAGGGATGGATTGGATGTCCATGTATGAGGGAAACATTGATTGTGCTAGTAGATCGATTTTTCTCACCACCCCGGAGAAGAAGAGGATCAAGTACGTATCCAGGCTTAAGCCTAAGAGGACTCAGGTGAACTCTCTTACGGGAGTTGTCCAGGAAGAAGTACCAGTGGTGAAGGATTATCCCGATGTATTTCCGGATGAGTTACCGGGTATGCCGCCAGATCGGGAGATTGAGTTTTTGATTGAGTTGCTGCCAGGTACAGGACCTATGTCCAAGAGGCCGCATCGGATGCCCGCTAATGATTTGGAGGAAGTCAAGAAACAGATTAAGGAGTTGCTAGAGAAAGGGTATATTCGCCTGAGTTCATCACCTTGGGGAGCCCCAGTACTCTTAGTGGAGAAGAAGGATGGAACCTTGAGGATGTGTGTGGATTACCACTCTTTGAACAAGGTGACCATCAAGAACAAGTATCCCCTGCCAATGATCAATGACTTGTTTGACCAGCTAGAAGGAGCTAGTGTTTTCTCCAAGATCGATCTACGATCGGGTTATCACCAATTAAAGATCCGTGAGAAGGATATACCCAAGACCGCTTTTACCACAAGGTATGGGCTTTATGAGTATACAGTCATGTCCTTTGGTTTGACAAATGCCCCTGCCTATTTTATGAACATGATGAACAAAGTATTCATGGAGTTCCTGGATAAGTTTGTTGTGGTATTCATTGATGACATATTGGTTTACTCCAAGAATGAGGAGGAACACGCTGAACATCTGCGCTTGGTTTTGGAGAAGCTTAGAGAACATCAACTTTATGCCAAGTTCAGCAAGTGTGAGTTTTGGCTGAAGGAAGTCGGATTCCTTAGACATGTAGTGTCAGGTGAAGGGATTGCAGTGGACCCTACCAAGGTAGAGTCTGTCACGGAATGGAATGCACCCACCACAGTTGGCGAGATTCGTACTTTTCTTGGGCTTGCTGGATATTACCGGAGATTTATTGAAAATTTCTCCAAGATTGCAAGGCCCATGACAGCGTTGTTGAAGAAGGACACCAAGTTCGTTTGGACTGAAGAGTGTGAAGCCAGCTTTCAAGAGCTGAAGAAGTGTTTGGTTACAGCCCCAGTGCTAATCTTGCCTAACGTACACAAGGACTTTCAGGTGTATTGTGATGCGTCACGTCAGGGACATGGAGGTGTTCTTATGCAAGAGGGAAAAGTGGTGGCTTATGCTTCACGACAGCTTCGACCTCATGAGTTGAACTATGCCACGCATGATTTGGAGTTGGCAGCCATAGTGCATGCACTCAAGACATGGAGACACTATCTTATTGGGAATCGTTGTGATGTTTACACGGATCACAAGAGTTTGAAGTACATCTTCACGCAGAAGGAGTTGAATCTCAGGCAAAGGAGATGGTTGGAACTTATAAAGGATTATGACATGAGTCTGCATTATCCTCTAGGAAAAGCCAATGTTGTGGCAGATGCTTTGAGCCGTAAGAGTTATGTTAATACCCTTACAGTAGGAGGTTTACCTTAGGAGTTATGTGATGAGCTTAGAGACCTTCAGTTGGAAATAGTTCCAAGAGGATATGTTGCCGCACTCAAGGTGCATTCCACCTTGTTGGTAAGAATCAGAGAAGCCCAAAAGTTGGACCAAGGTATTGCTAAGATCAAAGAAATGATGAGCAAAGGGAAAGCAGAAGGATTCCGTGAGGATGAACATGGAACCATATGGTTTGAGCAACGGATTTGTGTACCCAATGACCCGGAGATCAGGAAGTTGATTCTTTAGGAGGCTCACGACTCACCATATTCGATACACCCAGGCAATACCAAGATGTATTTGGACTTGAAGGAAAGTTTTTGGTGGGCCGGTATGAAGCGAGAAATTGCCGAGTATGTGGCAATATGTGATGTATGTCAGAGAGTAAAGGCAGAACATCAGAAACCAGCAGGATTACTTCAGCCGTTGCCGATACCTGATTGGAAATGGGATAAACTTGGTATGGACTTTATCACGGGGTTACCCAGGACCCGTTCAGGTTATGATTCCATTTGGGTGATAGTGGATCATTTGACCAAGGTTGCTCACTTCATTCCAGTAAAGACCACCTATACGAGTGCTAAGCTGGCAAAGATATATATGACCAGGATCGTATGTCTGCATGGAGTTCCAAGTAGCATCGTATCGGATGGAGGAACACAGTTTACCTCAAAGTTTTGGAAACAGTTACACGAAACTCTGGGTACCAAGCTAGAGTTCAGTACAGCCTTCCACCCACAGACTGATGGGCAGACAGAGAGAGTCAATCAGATTCTAGAGGACATGTTGAGAGCGTGTGTGCTAGACTATGGGTCTAGTTGGGATGATAACTTACCCTACGTAGAGTTCTCATACAACAACAGCTACCAAGCCAGTTTGCAGATGGCCCCTTTCGAGGCATTGTATGGAAGGAAATGCAGGACACCTTTGATGTGGAATGGAGTTGGAGATCGCAAATTGTTTGGACCTGGTTTGATCAAGGATTCTGAGGAGAAGGTCAAGTTGATCCATGACAGACTTAAGATAGCTCAATCAATGCAGAAAAGTTATGCCGATGCTAAACGTAAGGAAGTAATCTATGAAGTGGGCGATAGAGCATATCTTCGAGTGTCTCCACTTCGAGGTATTAACAGATTTGGAGTCAAAGGAAAGTTAGCACCACGATTTGTGGGACCATACAGAGTTCTGGAACGCAGAGGAGAGGTTGCATACCAGTTGGAATTACCAGAGGCTTTGTCAGGAGTTCATGATGTGTTTCATGTTTCCCAGCTGAAGAAGTGTCATGCAGAGATGGCAGAGATCCCTTTGAGAGATACAGTGCCACTAGAAGCAATTCAGTTGGAGAGCGATCTGACTTATGAAGAGAAACCTATTAAGATTCTTGAGACTGCAGAAAGAATCACTCGTACCAAGATCATCAAGTTCTACAAGGTTCAGTGGAGTCACCACACCGAGGAGGAAGCTACTTGGGAACGAGAGGAAGATCTTAGACAAGACCATCCACACCTTTTTGCTGGCCAACCCGAATCTCGAGGACGAGATTCATCTTAAGGGGGGTAGGTTTGTAACATCCCAATTTTTTAAAAATTTGGATGTTAATAGAATCATTCAATGCATATCATATTTCTTTGCATTATGGAGTTTTTTATATATTCAAATAATATCTTTTCCACTCGAGAAAAACAAATGAGAGGCGACAAGTTGACTTCCTCAAAACATAAAAGAGTGGGAAATTTTATTTTGAATATTATTTGAAGTTTTGGAGTTTATTGGTATTTATTTTTATTTGCAAAAAATGCATTAATTGCATTAGGAAAATATTTTCAAAATGTTCTGTGCTTAAGTTAATGTTCATTAGGCTCTAAATATTGCATAGTTATTTTAGAAATTATTGTGGTGTTTTTATTAATTCATTTGAATTGTTTAGGGACACTTTAGTCTTAGGTTAAAAAAACACACGCACTCACCCGCCTGGACCGAAACCAGTTCGGCCCAGGGACGCGCGCGCTCAGCCAGCCGCGCCAGGCCAGCCGGCCCAGCCGGCCATTTGGCCCAAGGCCAGCACCCAGTGCCCGACACCTTCCGCACCAGTCGACCGCCCGCGCCCCCTCTCGCTCGCTACCGCCGCTGCCACTGCCAGGCGGGCCCCGCCACGTCAGCTCATCCCCAACCTCCCGCACGGCGCTGGATAAACATCCGCGCCTCGTCGCCGCAACCGCCGGTCGCCTCAAGCTCGGATAGAGCTTATCCGCAGCTCCCGTGCCCTCTGCACTCGCCTATAAAATCCCCTTGACCCCCTCTTCCATCCTCGCCATCTCGCTTCGTCCCACGCCGCTCATACTGCTCGCAGTCGCCGTTCGCATCTCGCCGGAGCCACGCCACTCCGCCATCCATTTCGTCGTCTGTGGCACCCCTAGCTCTCCTTCTTTTGTCAATTGGATCCCCGCGACAACGCGCATCGTTTTGACACATTTTTTTGCCCCTAGGTGTCGTATAGCCGCAGCACCGTCGACGCCGGAGTCGCCGGAGCTCCGATGGCCGCCGTCTTCGCCCCGCCCCATCCGGACGTCACCGACGCACGCCGACACCACCTTCGCGACGCCCAAGCCACGCCGCACCTCCCCGTCTTCTTCCCCGACGCCGAGGACCGTCGTAGCCACCGTGCCCTCCGTCACCGACGCTGCGCCGCCGTCTTCGTCATCGCTAGCCACCACCACCACCCACTGTAAGCCGCCGCCCCACTCCCGCCGTTAGATCGATCCCCGACAGCCCAGATTAGATTAGGTTCGGTTTTTTTATTTTGCAAAGAGGTATGCGGTTAACCGCGGTTCCTTAGACCGTGTGGTTTATTTAAACCGAGCGTCGGTTTTCTTTAATTAGCCACCGCTGTTGTTTTTTTTCTCTTATTTAGCGGCCGTTCACCGTATAGCCTCCGCAGCGGACGCTGCTCGGCCAGCCAGGAGCCGCCATGTGGCTAGGGACCTGTTTGCGATAGTTATCTTCACTGTTTAGTCCCTTTTATCACAGATTAGTCCCTGAGCTTAGATTAGCCATAACTTTTTAACCGTAGATCCAAACTTGATGAAACCAGCGGAAAATTCTTCGTATTGTTTAGATCTATCCAGTGGTATACCTTTTTCAAAATTTTGTCAGATTCAAATTTGAATTTATTCAGATTCGAATTCGAACTTCAAATGGCCATATCTCTCAAACCGTAGCTCCGATTAAGTTGATTCTTTTTGCACTTTGTCACCGTAGCCAAACCCTATCACCTGGACCTTTGTCACAATAATTTTCACACACTAGAATATGCCTATTGATATTTTTACTAGTATGCATCGTATGCACTATAGTTCAGATCACTTCCTGAACCATAGGCCCATGTTGTTTTACACTTAGAATATTTTTCAGGCTAGTGTGATGTTTGTTCATTTGGTTTTTCCGAGACTTTTGCTTTGCATGTTCTTCTTGGTTCTCTTGAATGTTTGCTTATGTTTGTTTATCTTCTTTGCGATAGATTGCCCGGAGTGTGAAGTAGAATATTATTAGTCTTTAGAATTCAACCAGCAGTACCAAGGCAAGTGCATCTTGATCATGTTTCATTACCTATGTTTTTATTATGCACTTAGTTCTTTGTGGTAGGACTGCATGGTAGGAATTGATGCCGCATGACTATGCTTTTCACCCAGTAGTTCATTGAGGTAGGTCTGAACTTATAACATTGTCGCCATCATTTTACATTATGTTGCTTCGCTAAGTAGACATGGATTCGGGAGTGAACATGGTAAAGTATGAGTGACAATGTAGTAAATAGGACCTAAGATAATTAATGAACTACCTGGGCGAAACTTGTTGGAATGGTGCCGAAGTACAGTGGGGCACGCATGGGAAATCCATGGTGGTGCACCACTAGTGGACCGTCCGCTCAGGCTCAAAGAGATCAATCGTATTCTCATGTCTAGAAGCTTACGTGTGCAGCCACAAGCCAATATGGGCTCTGGCTTAGTTGAGTAGTTAGTGTGACCCCTTCCGGGATGGGCTAGCAGATGTAGAATGATGTAGGTGTACCGGCCTATCCGTGGGTTAAGGGGGAACATTTTCGAAAGACTATGTCTCGATCTTCCAATCATTGAGGTGGTCGAGTCTTGTGGGGAAAAGTGCGCAACCTTTGTAGAGTGTCAACCTAATCGATTAGCCGTGTCCCCGGTTACGGACATCTTGAGCATCTAGTAGTGAAAATACCGGAAGATCTCCTCACCTTTAATTAAACAGTTGGGTTTTAAATGAAACTTGGGGACGGATGGAGTTGGATTTGCCAACTCATCCTATGCAAATGTGTAGTAGTAGAATAACAATCTTTTCTAATAGGGAAAAACTAGCTTTATGCAAAAACTAAACTTAGAGCTTTCCACCAGCCAAATTGCATGTACAAGTAGGTTCTTTACACTTATGATGTGACTTGCCAGTACATTCAATGTACTGACCTATATGGCTGCAACTTATCACGTTGCAGATATATCCGACGAGGATTAAGGTGCGATAGGTCGATGTTCTACACTCAACCTTGCTCGTGGAGTTGGACTCATTTACTACTTTGCTTCTGCAGTATTTGTTTATTGGCTCTATGCCCTATTTTTTAATAAATGTATTACTCCTGGACTATCGATGTAATAAAGAGATGTGTGTTATTTCTGTTATTTCATCGAGTACTGTGTGTGCTAGCAAGTCGATCCAGGGACTAGCATGGTAAACACAGAGACTTCAACTCTTACCGAGTCGGGTCGCTACATTGATGAACAACTTGCTAGGGCTAGAGAAATTGAAAATATTGAATCTGATGGTACTGATGAAAGTGATGATGAAGAATCACTTGTTATTCCTAAGGGTTATGTCTTTGATCAAGAAGCTTCCTTAGCTATTTTAGCGTGCGAAAATAGAACTGAACTCAAAAGATTATTAGCTAAATGGAGTAAGCAATCTTTAAATGCTAGAATGAAACCTGACCCTGCTTTTGCTACTTCACATATCTTTGTTATTGATAAGGATTATGAATTCTCTGTTGATCGTAATATAATTAATTTGGTTGAATCTGATCGTTTTCATGGTTATGAATCTGAAATTGTTGTGGCACATCTTACTAAATTAAATGATATAGCTACCCTGTTCACTAAAGATGAGAGAACTCATTACTTTTATATCCTTAAAATATTTCCGTTCTCATTAAAGGGTGATGCTAAGATATGGTTTAATTCTCTTGATCCTGGTTGTGTGTGTAGTCCCCAGGATATGATTTATTACTTCTCTGCTAAATATTTCCCTGCTCATAAGAAACAAGCTGCTTTAAGGGATATATATAATTTTGTGCAAATTGAAGAAGAGAGTCTCCCACAAGCTTGGGGGAGGCTTCTCCAATTACTTAATGTTTTGCCTGACCATCCTCTTAAGAAAAATGAAATACTTGATATCTTTTATATTGGACTAACTGATGCCTCCAGAGATTACCTGGATAGTTGTGTTGGTTCGGTTTTCAGGGAAAGAACACTGGAGGAAGATGAAATTTTATTAAATAATATGTTGACAAATGAAAATAATTGGACACCTCCGGAGCCAATTCCTGAGCCTATTCCTAAACCAACTCCGAAGAAGAGGGGTATTCTATTTCTCAGTCCTGAAGATATGCAAGAGGCAAAGAAATCTATGAAAGAAAAAGGTATTAAAGCTGATGATGTTAAGAATTTACCTCCTATTGAAGAAATACATGGTCTTAATTCACCGCCTATTGAAGAAACATATAATCTTAACCCCTTACCTATTGAAGAAACACATGGTCTTGATAACCCGACACAGGTAGTGAAGGTAAATTTTGTCTATAGATATGATAAAGCTGAAATCCCATTTACTAAGTTTGCTAGCCCATGCTTAAATGAGTTTGACAAATTTATGGCTAAGCGAGAAGACTTTAATGCTTATTTTGGTAGACAATTTAAATACAATTCAAATATGCTTGAACACTTGGGTGATTATATGGCTAATGTTAAAGGTGAACTTAAACTTATTAGTAAACATGCTTCTATGGTTACCACTCAAGTAGAACAAGTACTTAAAGCTCAAAATAATTTGCTCAATGAATTGAATAGTAAAGATAATGATAATGTTGTTAGAGTGGCTACTACAACTGGTAGAATGACTCAGGAACCTTTGTATCCTGAAGGCCATCCTAAGAGAATTGAGCAAGATTCTCAGAGAAATAATATAGATGCACCTAGTTCTTCAAAAAAGAAGAAAAAGAAAAATGATAGGACTTTGCATGCTTCTAGTGATCCTATTGTTGAAACACCTGAGAATCTAAATGATATTTCTATTTCTGATGCTGAAACTCAATCTGGTAATGAACCTGAAACTAGTGATAATGCTAATAATAATGTTCATGATGATGCTAAACCTAGTAATGATAATGACATAGAAATTCAACCTGCTGTTGATCTTGATAACCCACAATCAAAGAATCAATGTTATGATAAGAAAGATTTTGTTGCTAGGAAACATGGTAAAGAAAGAGAACCATGGGTTCAGAAACCCATGCCTTTTCCTCCCAAACCATCCAAGAAAAAGAATGATGAGGATTTTGAGCGCTTTGCTGAAATGATTAGACCTATCTTTTTGCGTATGCAATTAACTGATATGCTTAAAACCAATCCTTATGCTAAGTACATGAAAGATATTATTAAAAATAAAAGAAACATACCGGAAGCTGAAATTTCCACCATGCTTGCTAATTATACTTTTAAGGGTGGAATACCAAAGAAACTTGGAGATCCAGGAGTACCAACTATACCATGCTCCATTAAAAGAAACTATATTAAACCTCCTTTATGTGATCTTGGAGCCGGTGTTAGTGTTATGCCTCTCTCCTTATATCGTAGACTTGATTTGAATAAGTTGACACCTACTGAAATATCTTTGCAAATGGCTGATAAATCAACTGCTATACCTGTCGGTATTTGTGAGGATGTGCCTGTTGTAGTTGCAAACGTTACTATTTTGACGGACTTTGTTATTCTTGATATTCCCGAGGACGATAGTATGTCTATTCTTCTTGGAAGACCCTTTTTGAATACTGCAGGGGCTGTTATTGATTGCACTAAAGGCAATGTCACTTTTCATGTTAATGGCAATGAGCATACGGTACACTTTCCGAGGAAACAACCTCAAGTTCATAGTATCAACTCTATTGGGAAAATTCCATCAATTATATTTGGAGGTTTTGAATTTCCTCCTCCTACTGTCAAGAAGAAGTATGATATTCTTATTATTGGGGATGTGCATATCCCCGTTGAGGTAACATATTTTTAATCAAAATTTCTCCGGTTCCATGTCATTCGGAATGAGTTCGTTAACAAGACTTGATCAACCTTGTTAGTGGATTCCTTCTGATGATTATGAGATGGATGAAACTAGAAGGCACAACCTTCTGTACCCCACTTTTACTTTCTGTTATTTATATTAAATAAAATAAAAATAAATATTTTTCTGTCTGTTATCTGATTATCCATGCAATATAAAAATACCTCGAATATAAAAGTTCTCCAAATGCCCTGAAATTTAAATTTGATTTTTTCTAGAATATTTGAGGATTTATGGAACTAAGAACACACCAGGGGGGTCAACCACCTGCCCACGAGGGTGGAGGGCGCTGCCACCCCTCTAGGGCGCGCGCCCCTGCCTCGTGGGCCCACGGTGGCCCTCCTCCACTTATTCCTGCACCCACACACTTCATCTTCCTCCCACAAACACGAATATCCAGCTCAAGCACAAGTTCTAGCTCATCTTGCTGCCATTTTCGATCTCCTTGCTCAAAGCACCTCTCACAAAATTGCTTGGGGAGATTGTTCCTTGGTATGTGACTCCTCCATTGGTCCAATTAGTTTTTGTTCTAGTGCTTTATTCATTGCAAATTTGTGTTGCTTAGGTGATCCTGTTCTTGAGCTTGCATGTCAAATTTATATGGTCAAAAGTAGTTTTGATGCATGATATAGGCCCTAGGCACTTGTAGGAGTAGTTGCTATTAATATTATTGAATTTGGTTTACTTTTATTTTGAAGTTACTAAAAATTTCAGAATTTTTCAGAAAATGATGAGGAGACTTTTGAGGGGCTCATCGAGCCAAAGCTCGAAGGAAAAGGCACCAAAGCCTAAGTATAATCTGCCTCGCACCGTGGAGGTTCGGGCGTGTGAATGGCCTTCCGAGGATTTCTTGAGAGCAGCCGGGATTTATGAAAATTTTCATGAATTGGCTCATAATGCAGGCCTCACCGCTTTCCTCCATGACCAATGCGATCAGTATCTCTTACTCACAAATACCTTTATGCAAAACTTTCATTTTCATTCTAGGAACTCACCACCTACGGTGGAGTTTCATTTATATGATGAGCATAAGGAGATGTCGCTTTATGATTTTTGTCGGATTTGTTTAGTCCCTTTTGAGGGCAAGACAGAAGAACCACATCATGATGATGTGGAGGGGTTTATTGATACTATCACTATAGGGGAAACAAGGAAAGTTTCCGATGCACGAATCACTAGCATACATTTTCATGTTTTACGTTACTTTGCATTATTTGCTAGTTGTTGCTTAATTGGTCACGAAAACTATGGAAACCTTAGTATCCCTGATATTATTATTTTTCTCCAAGGTTTATACGGTGATAACACTTTTAGTATGGGCGACATTATTGCCAAACGGTTAAGTCTGAACCGTACAAAGGGCCCCGTCTTTGGTGGCATCTATGCCTCACACCTAGCTGCACATTTTAACATACCTATTAGGCATTCTGAGAAGGAAGAAAAAGTGCTGCCTCGTGTTTATTTAGATTATAAAAGTATGGTGGCACATGATTTTATTGTTAAGAATAGGGAACGAGAGCTTAAATATCAATTGTTCTTTAACAAACATCATCCTGAGACTATTACCTTGCCTGCTCCTTCTTTGTTTGATTTATGTGTAGGCACGTACCTTGTTCCGTTGAAGGCTATTCACGCCTACCGGAACCCTACACCAGCTGAGGAGCTAGAGCCGGAACCACAAATTGACCCTTCACGATAGTCTAATTACCAGTGGGATCTGGAGATGATTGTCAGCTAGTGGCAAGCTGAGTCTTCCTCTTCTTCCTCGCAGTACGACCCCAGCTACTATTATGGATATCCGCCAAGCCAGCCATGGCCATAGACCAACTTAGGCCAAAAGCCTAAGCTTGGGGGAGTACGTATTTCCCACCGACATTACATTTATGTTCACACACTCATTGCTAGATGTCGGTGCTCATACTTTTTCATTGTATCATCCATGATAGTTTACTTTCCTTTTTTATGCTTTCTTCTTGTGTGTTTAATAAACCTTAAGAAAAACCAAAAAATTAGTTGTAGCTTTTAGTTAGTTTACTTTCCATGCTTGTAGAAGTGATTAAAAAGAAAACCCAAAAATATTTCCTGTTCTTCTTTTGCTTGTTGGGAGCTTTCCCGTGTAAATAGTTTTATTTCTTTTCTTTTCTTTGGGGGTCGATATGAGAAGACCATAATTAAATTGTTGAAGTGGCTCTTATATGCATTATTGTTGATCTGACAAAAGAGCCCGTATTGCCTTGTCTTCTCCTGTTTATTGAATGCCTGCAGATTCCATCTTAGTCCAATGCATGTGCACTATTATTATTATTCACATCGTTCGGTCGTGCAAGTGAAAGGCAATTATGATGATTTATGATGGACTGGTTGAGATGAGAAAAGCTGGTATGAACTCGACCTCTTTTGTTTTTGTAAATATGATTAGTACATCGTTCCTGATTCAGCCTATTATGAATAAACATGTTTGCAATGACAACTAGAGATCATAGTTTCTTATGCCATGCTTGATTAGATATGAGTTATAAGGGTTTACCTTGCGTGCCAACATGCTATTAAAATGGTTATGATGTGGTATGATAGGGTGGTATCCTCCTCTGAATTATTTAAGTGACTTGACTTGGCGCATGTTCACGCATGTAGTTGAAACAAAATCAACATAGCCTTCACGATATTTATGTTCATGGTGGATTATATCCTACTCATGCTTGCATTCGGTGTTGATTAATTTTAATGCATGTTCATGACTGTTGTCGCTCTCTAGTTGGTCGTTTCCCAGTCTTTTGCTAGCCTTCACATGTACTAAGCGGGAATATTGCTTGTGCATCCAATCCCTTAATCCCCAAAGTTATTCCACATGAGTCCACTATACCTACCTATATACGGTATCTACCTGCCGTTCCAAGTAAATTTGTATGTGCCAAGCTCTAAACCTTCAAATAAATATCCTGTTTCGTATGCTCGAATAGCTCATGTATCAACTAGGGTTGTCCATATCTTCTATGTTAGGCGGGTTATTCTCAAGAGGAGTGGACTCCGCTCCTCACTCACGAGATAAATGGCTGGTCACCGGGATGCCCAGTCCCATGATTTATGCAAACTAAATCAAAATAATTGCAAACAAAACTCCCCCTGGGACTCTTGTTAGTTGGAGGCACTTGTTGTTTAGAGCAAGCCATGTATTGATGCTTGTTGGTAGAAGGGGGAGTATAATCTTTACCATTATGTTTGGGAACCGCCTATAATGTGTGTAGCATGGAAGATATCGCCATCTCTTGGTTGTTATGTTGACAATGAAAGTATTATGCTCAAAATATTATTCACCTCTGTTTCAAAACCGAGCTCTGGAACCTCTACAAATCCCTGCTTCCCTCTGCGAAGGGCCTATCTATTTATTTTTATGTTGAGTCATCATCCTCTTATTAAAAAGCACCAGTTGGAGAGCACCTCTGAATTTTGCATGTATTATTATTAGTTTACATTGAGTATGACTTGACTGGATCTCTTTTACCATGAATTACAATGTCTAGTCAGTCCTTGATCTTTAAAGGTGCTCTGCATTTATGTTTTCGGTCTCAGAATGGGCTAGCGAGATACCATCTTGTTATATCATATTATGATTGTTTTGAGAAAGTGTTGTCATCCAAGATTTATTATTATTGCTCGCTAGTTGATTATGCCATTGATATGAGTAAACATGAGACCTAAATGTTATTGTGAATATGGTTAGTTCATAATCTTTGCTGAAAACTTGAATGATGGCTTTACATATTTACAACAACAAGAGCAAATAGAGTTTGTAAAAGTTTTTCTTTATCACTTGAGTTTATCAACTGAATTGCTTGAGGACAAGCAAAGGTTTAAGCTTGGGGGAGTTGATACGTCTCCGTCGTATCTACTTTTCCAAACATTTTGCCCTTGTTTTGGAATCTAATTTGCATGATTTGAATGGAACTAATCCGGACTGACGTTGTTTTCAGCAGAATTGCCATGGTGTTATTTTTGTGCAGAAATAAAAGTTCCTGGAATGACCTGAAAATCAACGGAGCTTATTTTTGGAATATATAAAAAATACTGGCGAAAGAATCAAGGCCGGGGGGCCAACACCCTGTGCACGAGGGTGGGGGCGCGCCTACCCCCCACCCCCCCCCCCACCCCGGGTGCGCCCCCTGCCTCGTGGGCCCCCTGGTGCTCCGTGATACGTCTCCAATGTATCTATAATTTTTGATTGTTCCATGCTATTATATTATCTATTTTGGATGTTAATGGGCTTTATTTTACACTTTTATATTATTTTTGGGACTAACCTACTAACCCAAGGCCCAGTGCAAATTGCTGTTTTTTTGCCTATTTCAGTGTTTCACAGAAAAGGAATATCAAACGGAATCCAAACGGAATGAAACCTTTGAGACAGTTATTTTTGGAACAAATGTGATCCAGAGGACTTGGGGTGCACGTCAAGAAACAAACGAGGAGTCCATGAGGCAGGGGGCGCCTACCCCCCTGGGCACGCCTGAGGGGGTCCTGGATTAGGGGTCCTCGGACAGCCGGACTATATACTTTGGCCGGACTGTTGGACTATGAAGATACAAGATTGAAGACTTCGTCCTGTGCTCGGGTGGGACTATCCTTGGCGTGGAAGGCAAGCTTGGCAATTCGGATATGAAGATCTCCTCCCTTGTAGCCGACTCTGTGTAACCCTAGCCCCTCTGGTGTCTATATAAATCGGAGGGTTTAGTCCGTAGGACAACAACAATCATACCATAGGCTAGCTTCTAGGGTTTAGCCTCTCCGATCTTATGGTAGATCAACTCTTGTAATACTCATATCATCAAGATAAATCAAGCAGGAAGTAGGGTATTACCTACATCGAGAGGGCCCGAACCTGGGTAAACATTGTGTCTCCCGCCTCCTGTTACCATCCGCCTTAGACGCACAGTTCGGGACCCCCTACCCGAGATCCACCGGTTTTGACACCGACATTGGTGCTTTCGTTGAGAGTTCCACTATGTCGTCATCATAAGGCTTGATGGCTCCTTCGATCATCGGCAACGATACGATCCAGGGTGAGGTTTTCCTCCCCGGGCAGATCTTCGTATTCGGCGGCTTCATACTGCAGACCAACTCGCTCGGCCATCTGGAGCAGATCGAGAGCTACGCCCCTGGCCATCAGGTCAGGTTTGGAAGCTTGAACTATACCGCCGGCATCCGCGGAGACTTGATCTTTGACGGATTCGAACCCATGTCAGGTACGCCGCACAGTCACGATGAGCATGATTTAGCTCTGCCATCAGACAGTGTTCGGGAGATCACACCTGTAACTACTCCGGCCCTCAATCTGGAACAGATCACGTCGTCCGAGGACGGGCAGATGGACCCCGCCACGGAGGCCGCACACTCAGCGGCGATAGAGCCGAATACTGACTTCACCTCCTATGAGACTTGTGTTGCCGCACACTCGGATTCTTCCCCGGCCACAGACTCAGAACCGCTCGCGTCCGTGCCCATCCAATCTGATTGGGCACCGATCATGGAGTTCACCTCCGCGGATATCTTTTAGCACTCACCCCTAGGCGATGTACTAAACTCATTACGGTCTCTCTCCTTGTCAGGAGACCCTTGGCCGAACTATGTCTGGCTCGAGTGGGAAGCGGACGGCGAAGAAATCCGTTCCCCACCCGCCACCCACTTAGTAGCCACTGTCGACGACTTAACCGACATGCTCGATTTTGACTACGAAGAAATCGACGGTATGGACGACGATGCAGGAGACGAACAGGAACCACCGCCCACAGGGCGCTGGAGTGCCACCTCATCGTATGATATATACATGGTGGACACCCCCAAAGAAAGCGATGGCAATAAAGCAATGGAGGATAATCCCCCCCGAGAAGCAATTCAAGAACCGGCGTCATCGGCGCCGCTCTAAGCCCCGCCATAGCAAAAATAGTGATACCGGCACAGGAGACAATGACACTACAAATAGTGCCGAAGACGAAGACAATCCCCTCTAGCCAGGCTTCGAGCAGGAGGATGGGCAAGCCAGCCCTAAGGAACAGGAAGAAGACGGAGAATCAGAGGATGACAATTACATGCCTCTCTCCGAAGACGAGGTGAGCCTCGGCGACGAAGAATTTATCGTGCATGAGGATCCCTTTGAACATGAGCACTTTAAGAGCTGGCTTATTGCCACAGCAAAAAGCCTGAAGAAAAAGCAACAACAGCTTCAAGCTGAGCAGGATCTGCTAGCGCATAGATGGACTGAGGTCCTGGCGGCCGAGGAACACGAACTCGAGCGCCCAATCAAAAGTTTCCCAAATCGCAGGTTGCTACCCCAACTTGAAGAGGAAGCATTAAAGCATGCGCTTCCAGCGTATGATGCGGCAAACCGGCCACCTCGTGGCCGGGACAAAGTGGCATATAAGCTCGAAGTCCAGCCCGCACCCCGTCGCTAGTCAAACAAAAACAGCAAGGCCCAGGGTAACACGCAGGACCTGTGAGACGTATTGGAAAACAAAGCAGGACACAAAAGATTGATCTTTGTATCACGAGGGCGCGCCCCAACACATGACGACGACCGTCATGCCGGATATACCAAAAGCAAATCCAGTCGGACCGAACACAGCAGACAAGACTCATATGAACTGCGTCGTGACATAGCCCGGCACAGAGGCGCCGCACACCCCCTATGCTTCACTGATGAAGTAATGGATCATGAATTCCCAGAAGGGTTTAAACCCGTGAACATTGAATCATATGATGGTACTACTGACCCCGCGGTATGGATCGAGGATTTCTTCCTCCACATTCACATGGCCCGCAGGGATGATCTACACGCCATCAAGTATCTGCCGTTAAAACTCAAAGGACCGGCTCGACATTGGCTGAATAGCTTGCCAGCAAACTCCACCGGAAGTTGGGAGAACCTGGCAGACGCATTCCTGGATAACTTCCAGGGAACATATATGCGACCACTGGATGCTGATGATTTGAGTCACATAACACAACAGCCGAGAGAGTCAGCCAGGAAATTCTGGACCCGGTTCCTAACCAAAAAGAACCAAATTGTGGACTGTCCGGATGCCTAAGCCCTAGAGGCCTTTAAAAATAACATCCGTGATGAGTGGCTCGCCTGACATCTCGGGCAAGAGAAGCCAAATTCCATGGCAGCCCTCACGACACTCATGACCCGCTTCTGCGCGGGCGAGGATAGCTGGTTGGCTCGTAGCAACAACACAGCAAGCAACACTGGCAAATTAGAGGACAGAGATAGGAACGGCAAACCTCGGCGCAACAAAAACAAATGCCGCAAACATGGTGAAAGCGCCGAAGACATGGCAGTCAATGCCGGATTTAATAGCTCTAAGTCCGGCCAGCGGACAGGGCCACTCAAAAATGACAATTTGGGTCCGTCCAGTTTGGACCGCATACTCGACCGTCCATGCCAAATTCATGGCAATCCAGGAACACTAGCCAATCATACCAACAGGGAATGTTGGGTCTTCAAACAAGCTGGCAGGTTAGGTGCCAAAAACAAAGGTAAGGGTTCTCAAAGCGATGACAGCGACGAGGAGCCCAGATCACCGAATAGAGGAGGACAAAAGAAATCTCTCCAGCAAATCCAAACGGTAAATATGGTAAACGAAGCCCACACTCCCAACCCGGACCCGATGCACACCCTTAGAGATGTTGACCTAACGAAACCAGTCAGCCCGCAATACAAACTAGGGCCAATCACCTTCAACCAAATGGATCGTCCGGTCAACACCAGTCACAGAAATCCAGCTGCACTAGTCCTCGACCCAATAATTGACGGGTTCCACCTCACACGAGTCCTTATGGACGGATGCAGCAATCTAAATCTGCTTTACCAGGACATAGTGCGCAAGATGGCTATCGATCATTCGATGATCAAACCCACTAAAGCCACCTTTAGAGGTATTATACCAGGCGTGGAGGCCAGCTGTACCGGCTCCATCGCCCTCGAGGTAGTCTTCGGATCACCAGACAATTACCGTGCCGAAGAGTTAATCTTCGACATCGTCCCCTTTCGCAGTGATTATCAGGCACTGCTCGGGCGAACTGCGTTCGCTCGATTCAACGCGGTGCCACATTATGCCTACCATAAACTCAAGATGCCCGGTCCACGCGGCGTCATCACGGTTAATGGCGAGGCCGAACTCTCCCTCAGTACCACAGAGTACGCCGCCGCTCTAACAGCAGAAGCAATGGAGGGCACCTCTCATTCAAATCTTGAGTTCATGACTAAAACCCCGGACACATTCAAAGTAGTCCGAACTACTTCACGGCAGGATAGCCCGGATCGTCCAGGGCTCAACTAAACATTCTGGCGAAGTCCAGAACATGCCACATATCGTGGCTCGGCCACTCTCCGACACACAAATATTTCTTACATTTCCTTTGTAGGCTGACCTTTGCGCAGACCAGGACCGGTGACATGGTAACAGCTCGAACGCACAAGGGAATCTTTAGATATTCCTCGCGACGTCCATCCGACTATACTCCAGATCTGCACACATCTTCTTCCTCCCTGATCACAGCAGGTTCCACAGTCATATTCCCCTTTTTTATCACATTACCTGTACTCATATGCTTCGACCTATTATTCAAATACAACATGTGGATTTATATGACGCTTATTTGCAGCTATTTCTTATTGAAACTCTTTTGTGAAGTGGCATCTGTACACCGCGATATGCCTTTGCCAGGGGCTTCATTTTACCCATAATACGGCAATAAAGTCCGAACACTTTCACGGAAGTTCGGCACCCCGAACTTATAGCATTATATGCATCAGCTCCGAATCATGTCTTGGGTCAAATGTTGGGTTTGCCCGGCTCCCATGTTTGGCTGCCTTACGTTCTACTATATCGGCTAAGGCGGCACAGGGAGAACTACTGCGATTGTGTCCCTGTTCTTCTGGATGAGCACCTCAGTAGAGAAAGTCAAAAACTGACTGTCATGATACGGCGAGAGTTGGTCAGCTGTTCGAGAGGTTGTAAAATCTTTAAGGATTTCTCCCGCATAATGCCATAACCAATGCAGCATGCGACGGATCGGTTCTTCTTCCGATTAGGTGCCTATAGGGCCCCTTGTGCGGTCTTCCGAACACCAGGGGCTGCGCCTACCTTCCTAATGCTCCTATGGCTAAGTGAGAATGATAAAGCCCTATAGTCTGATTGCCTGGTTCACTGTGCTGAACACCTCCTTGAAAGGACCCAACACTGGGGTAAAGAGTGATCAGGTTTATCCCGAACACCCCCGTCTTTCTTATGAGGGGGCAGAAGCCGACAACTGGCCAATTCTCAGGTTTAATATACAAAACGGCCGCGCAGGAGGGTAAACTTTTAAAACAGGCAATAAATAATAGAAATGACCTTCTTCACATATTACAAAGGATAGCATGACTATATTCATGGAAATACAATGTCCTTGGTGCATTGCTCCGCCGCAAGGCAGGATCCTTTCAGGACACTTTCATAATACAATTCGGGCTTGCGGTGCTCCTTTCCCTCTGGCAGTCCCTCGGTCATCAGCTTTTCAGCATCCATCTTCCCGCAGTGCACCTTTGCGCGGGCAAAGGCCATTCGTGCACCTTCTATGCAGACCGACCGCTTGATGATGTCAAGTCGAGGGCAGGCACTAACAAGTCGCTTTACGAGCCCGAAGTAGCTACCTGGAATCGGCTCGGCGGGCCATAGCCGGATAATCAAATCTTCATGGCTAGTTTGGCCGCCTTATGCAGTTCGATCAGCTGTTTCAGTTGATCGGTAAAAGGCACCGGATAATTCGGTGCCAGATACTGCGACCAGAAGAGCTTATCCATAGTATTCCCCTCTTCGGCTCGGTAGAATTGGGCGGCATCCGATATGCTGCGAGGAAGTTCCACAAATACCCCTGGAGAAATCCGAACTTAAAATTATAAAGCATAATTTTCTCCTGAAATACTTGCTTTACATGGAAAAAGACCTTACACGTCGTGATCTCCCTCGCCTCTTGGATCTTCTGCAGGGCGCCTTGGGTTTCCCCATGGGCATCGTGCACGGCCTGATGAGCCTTGGTGAGTTCGGATTCTTTCTCCGTTAAACTCTGCTCCAGGGTCTCGCATTTTTTCATGACCTCTTGGAGCTCTCGCCTAGCTTCCACAACCTTGGCCTCGTGCTTCTCACGAAGAGCCTACTCTGCGGCGGCCTTTTCCTCGGCCTCGGCAACAGCCTTCTTCAGAGACTCGACTTCGGTCATCACCCCTGGGGCAAATCATGACACATATTTTATAATACTGAAAATTCGTTCGCACTGAACGCAACCAAGATTTGTGCATACCTTGTTGATCTTCCAACTGCCTTTTTAACTGGCCAACCTCCACTTCGGCCCGCTCCAGACTTTGATTCAGTCCGGAAACCTCTGCGATATGAGTGGCAGTAGCCGCTACAGACGCCTGCTTACAAAAGAAGAGAGATAGATGTCATCAAATGAGTCTTCCTACGAAAAATATATTTGATCCTCTATCTGGTTCTTTCGTTCACCCGACAGTGTATCAGGGGCTACTATCCATACTATGACACTCTTCGAAACTGTATAAAACATACCTCAAAACCTCTTATAAGGCCGATATAGGCTTCATTCAGTCCATTTTCAGCGGACTGAATCTTCTCAATCACCGCACCCATAAGGGCAGGGTGTTCATCGACGATAGAGGCGCTCTTCAGCGCCGCCAATAAAGCACCCGGTGCCTCTAGTTGGACAGAGGCCGCCGGTGGAACAGGGACGCCCTCTCCAGCCGAGGAAGGCCGCCTGCTTGATTCTGGAGCCGTATTGGTCTCCGAAACTGTGTTTGACTGGGGGCCGAATTCAAGATGGTCCCCGCCGTTGACTCCTGTGGGGATCTTCTTCCCCATGTCTCCGGCCCCTGAAGTTTAACCTCCAGGCGCCGCCTTCACGATTTTCTCCGCCCCTCCTTGGACGGAGTCCCTCTGGGACGAAGCCTCATTGTTGATCACATGATCGTGGGGAGGGGCCTTTGGAGGCGTCCCGCTCTCCATAGCATCCGAGATCATCAAATCCTCGGACGAGGATTGTTCGGAATGGGACCCCATCAGACTACAAAAAATATGGCTCAGGTTAAAATGCTATGCCATGATGGGTCCGGACAAATGAACGTGTTCAGATTTTACATACTTACGAGTTCACTAGGGGCTTCACCCTAGGATCCCCGCCCGGCTGCTATCAGCGACGGCAGTGGACTCTTCTGGAAGAAGAGTTTTTCCCCTTTTAGGTGACTCGGCCTCCAAGTGTACGGAGGCCGTCCTCTTCTTTCTTCCCCCTACTGGGGATTCGTCTTCCTCCTCCTTGTCCTCTTCGGAGGCGGGTCGGGCACGGTGACGAAGGCCGCCCCTGGTCTTTTTGGCCTCCTTTTCGGTCTTCTTCTACGGCACCTTGTAAGGCGTCGGGTCCAACATCTTCGTCAGAAGTGGGCCGGCCAGTTCTTCGGGCAGCGGGGATGGACATTAGATCCGCCCCGCCTTCTTCGTCCAGCCCTAGGAGAGTTGTGTAAAACACATTAAGCATTTCCCTTGAGTTATGCGAATAAAACGTATGGTCACTTACCGAGCTTGCAGGGCGGGACAGTTGGTACCCACGGTCCTCGGCCGAGTCCGGCCATGATTTGCCGGGCTTAAAAAGCACCTTCCAGATGACTTCGTGCGAGGAGCCAAAGAGCTCTCGCATGGGTATGGTGCTTGGCCGGATCGAATTACCAAAGATTGCAAGTCCGGTGTTGACAAGGTAGGATCCGGCGGACTAACATCACCTGCACTACATTGACAAGTTCGATATTCTTGTCTTCCATACCCTTGACGCACGTCTGGAGCGCCAACAGTTCTTTGGACGAAGACCAGTCCAGGCCCTTCCTGAGCTAGGACGTGAGCCGCAGAGGGGCTCCGGATCGGAACTCGGGAGCAATGGCCCACTTCACGCCGCGTGGCTCAGTAATGTAAAACCACTCCTATTGCCACTCCCTGACGGAATCATTGAAGGTATATGTTGGCCATGTGACATTGGGCATCTTGCTCACCATAGCGCCCCCGCACTCAGCGTGCTCACCGCCCACTACCTTTAGCTTCACATTAAAGATCTTCAGCCATAAGCCGAAGTGTGGCGGGATGTGGAGAAAAGCCTCGCACACGATAATGAATGTCGAGATATTGAGGAAGGAATTGGAGGATAGATCATGAAAATCGATCCCATAATAATACATGATGCCACGAACAAATGGGCGGAGGGGAAACCCTAGCCCACGAATAAAATGAGGGAGGAATACGACCATTTCGTGGGGTTCTGGGGTAGGGACGATTTGTCCCGCTATCGGGAGACGGTGGCAGGTTTTCTGGCCTAGATACCCGGCCTCCCTAAGTTTCTTGATGTCCTTCTTCCAGACGGTAGAGGCCATCCACTTGCCTCCCACTCCGTACATATTTGGAGTGGTTCTTCAAAGAAAATGCGAACTTGGGCGCTGGAGCTCGAGTGCGCAAGAATCAATGGGCAGGAGAGAAGAAGGTGTAGGTAAAAAGGTGGAACCCTTACCCCTTTATAAGGGCAGAAGAAACTATGCGCCTCCCCACTTGCCTGGTAAAACTCGCTTATTCCCCAAGCGTCGTGATTGATGGCGCAGTTGGGTTACCCACACCCATATTGATGAGAATCCCGTGATAAGGGGACACGATCTCTACTTCACAAGACATGCCAAGAAAACCGCCTCGCAATATGTGCAGTAGCTGGTTGAGAAAAATGGTTCGAATAATAACCGGGGCCGTGGCGTGATTTCACGTTATGAAAAGTTGTCAGCAGATTAGATTTGTGGAAATATTATACTCTCTACAGTGGTATGTGGAATTTGTTTTGCAGAGCCGGACATTATCCTTATGTTCAAAATCTTCTATGGAGTATTCGGAGGAGGAACCCGCCTTGCAATACCGAAGACAATCTGCGCCCCGGACTTGTCGTCATTAAATCCTGGTTCAGGGCCTACTGAGGGAGTCCTAGATAGGGGGTGCTCGGACAGCCGGACTATATACTTTGGCCGGACTGTTGGACTATGAATATACAAGATTGAAGACTTCGTCTCATGTTTGGGTGGGACTCTCCTTTGCGTGGAAGGCAAGCTTGACAATTCGGATATGTAGATCTCCTCCCTTGTAACCAACTGTGTGTAACCCTAGCCCCTCCAGTGTCTATATAAACCGGAGGGTTTTAGTCCATACGACAACAACAATCATACCATAGGCTAGCTTCTAGGGTTTAGCCTCTCCGATCTCATGGTAGATCAACTCTTGTAATACTCATATCATCAAGATCAATCAAGCAGGAAGTAGGGTATTACCTCCATCGAGAGAGCCCGAACCTGGGTAAACATTGTGTCCCCCGCCTCCTGTTACCATCCACCTTAGACGCACAGTTCGGGACCCCCTACCCGAGATCCGCCGGTTTTGACACCGACAGCGCCCTCCCCCCTGGTGGGCCCGTCGTGGCTCAACCGACCTACTTATTCCTCTTATATATACTCATATACCCTGAAAACAACCCGGAGCACCACAAAACCCTATTTCCACCGCCGCAACCATTTGTACCCAAGAGATCCCATCTTGGGGCCTTTTCTGGAGCTCCGTCGGAGGGGGCACCGATCATGGAGGGCCTCTACATCAAATCCATGTCCTGTCCGGTGATGTGTGAGTAGTTTACTTCAGACCTTTGGGTCCATAGTTATTAGCTAGATGGCTTCTTCTCTCTCTTTGGATCTCAATACAAAGTTCTCCTCGATCTTCTTGGAGATCTATTCGATGTAACTCTTTTTGCGGTGTGTTTGTCGAGATCCGATGAATTGTGGGTTTATGATCAAGTCTATCTATGAACAATATTTGATTCTTCTCTGAAATCTTTTATGTATGATTGGTTATCTTTGCAAGTCTCTTCGAATTATCAGTTTGGTTTGGCCTACTAGATTTATCTTTCTTGCAATGGGAGAAGTGCTTAGCTTTGGGTTCAGTCTTGCGGTGCTCGATCCCAGTGATAGAAAGGGAAATGACACGTATTGTATTGTTGCCATCGAGGATAAAAAGATGGGGTTTATATCATATTGCTTGAGTTTATCCCTCTACATCATGTCATCTTGCCTAATGCGTTACTCTGTTCTTATGAACTTAATACTCTAGATGTATGCTAGATAGCGGTCGATGTGTGGAGTAATAGTAGTAGATGCAGGCAGGAGTCGGTCTACTTGTCACGGACGTGATGCCTATATACATGATCATGCCTAGATATTCTCATAATTATTCGCTTTTCTATCAATTGCTCGACAGTAATTTGTTCACCCACCGTGATACTTATCCTATCTTGAGAGAAGCCACTAGTGAAACCTATGGCCCCCGGGTCTATCTTTTATCATATAAGTTTCCAATCTATTTTATTTTGCAATCTTTACTTTCAATATTTATCATAAAAATACCAAAAATATTTATCTAATTATTATTATCTCTATCAGATCTCACTCTCGTAAGTGACCGTGAAGGGATTGACAACCCCTTTATAGCGTTGGTTGCGAGGTTCTTATTTGTTTGTGTAGGTACGAGGGACTTGTGTGTGGCCTCCTACTGGATTGATACTTGGTTCTCAAAAACTGATGGAAATACTTACGCTACTTTGCTGCATCACCCTTTCCTCTTCAAGAGAAAACCAACGCAGTGCTCAAGAGGTAGCAAGAAGGATTTCTGGCGCCGTTGCCAGGGAGTCTACGCACAAGTCAAGACATACCAAGTACCCATCACAAACTCTTATCCCTCCATTACATTATTTGCCATTTGCCTCTCGTTTTCCTCTCCCCCTCTTCACCCTTGCCGTTTTATTCACCCTTCTTCTGTTCATCTTTTGGTTTGCATTGATGTCTTACTTGCCTCGTTTACACGTTGGGTTGGAATAGTTGTTTATTTATTGCTAAACAGAGAACCTAAGATCTATGGATCCTCATCTGCTTGCTAATCTTTTTAAGAGATCCAATTATTATGAACCAATTTCTAGTGAGTTTTGTGCACTAGATTATCTTTATGAAGTTTTGCTTGAAATTCGTGAATCTGAAAATTGTGATGAAGTACTTTATGGAGTGATTCACGATGGATCTTTGAATAAAAAGCATGATTGCAATGATGATAGTATGAATTCTATTAATGTCAATTGTTCTTATAATATGCAAAACGCTAAGCTTGGGGATGCTAGTTTTTTTATGTATACTACTTTTTGCAATGATCATGATTGGGGTGATTCTTTTTATGATCTTGAAAATTTATTTAAGCCACATGATGAATATGAGAATGATAATAGTGTTTGCAATATTATTTAAAGTAGGTTAGGAAGAGTGTCAACTTTAGATCCCACATATTTGGTGAATGTTCAATCTTATGAAATTTTTGATAAAAGTGGGTTTGGAGAGGCCATGACTTTAGTTAATGTTAATCCCACTATTTTGGAAGAGTGTCAACTTGGCATGCATGTGGATCATGTTGAAAAAATTCTATGTGGTAGATATTTTTCTGAATTTTCTTATGATCCCACATGATTATTATGAGAGAGGAAAATATGATTGTAGAAATTTTCACGTTACTAAATTACCTCTCATCATGTTGAGATTGATATTGTTTCTTTCCGCTTCCTTGCATATGCTAGTTTTTGCTTGCTATGATAATTTGTTTTCCTATAAGATGCCTATGCATAGGAAGTATGTTAGACTTAGATGTGTTTGTCACATTTTTTATTATGCTCTCTTTGTGCTTCAATTCTTGTCTTTCATGTGAGCATCGTTGAAATCTTATGCCTAGCTAAAAGGCTTTAAAGAAAAGCGCTTGTTGGGAGACAACCCAATATTTTTCCTTGTTGTAATTCAACAAATAATTCATCTATACTCTGTTTAGATGTGGTTTTATGCTTTTAATTAGTGTTTTTGCAAAGTAGAACCTTTGGGAAGACTTGGGGAAAGTCTTTGTGATCTCGCTGTAAAAAACAGAAACTTTAGCGCTCACGAGATTTGCTGCCATTTTTTACTGGAGAGTGATATTTAGTTAATTATTTTTTCAAATGATTAATAGATAAATTACTCACGTCCAGCAATTTATTTTAGAATTTTGGGGGTTCCAGAAGTATTCAAAACCTACAGATTACTACCGACTGTCCTGTTTTTCACAGATTCTGTTTTTCGTGCGTTGTTTGCTTATTTTGATGAATCTATGGTTAGTAATAGAGTTTATGAACCATAGAGAAGTTGTACTACAGTAGGTTTAACACCAATATAAATAAATAATGATTTCATTACAGTACCTTGAAGTGGTGGTTTGTTTTCTTTTACTAACGAAGCTCACGAGATTCTCTTTTAAGTTTCGTGTTGTGAAGTTTTCAAGTTTTGGGTAAAGATTTGATGGATTATGGAACAAGGAGTGGCAAGAGCCTAATATTGGGGATGCCCAAGGCACCCCAAGGTAAAATCCAAGGACAACCAAAAGCCCAAGCTTGGGGATGCCCCGGAAGGCATCCCCTCTTTCGTCTTCGTCCATCGATAACTTTACTTGGAGATATATTTTTATTCACCACATGATATGTGTTTTTCTTGGAGCGTCTTGTATGATTTGAGTCCTTGCTTTTTAGTTTACCACAATCATCCTTGCTGCACACACCTTTTTGGAGAGACACACATGAATTGCAATTTATTAGAATACTCTATGTGCTTCACTTATATCTTTTGAGCTAGATAATTTTGCTCTAGTGCTCCGCTTATATCTTTTAGAGCACGGCGGTGGTTTTATTTTATAGAAATTATTGATCTATCATGCTTCACTTATATTATTTTGAGAGTCCCTTAAAACAGCATGGTAATTTTCTTTGGTTATGAATTTAGTCCTAATATGATAGGCATCCAAGATCGGTATAATAAAAACTATCATAAAAAGTGCATTGGATACTATGAGAAGTTTGATACTTGATGATTGTCTTGAGATATGGAGATGGTGATATTAGAGTCATGCTAGTTGAGTATTTGTGAATTTGAGAAATACTTGTTCTAAAGTTTGTGATTCTCGTAGCATGCACGTATGGTGAACCATTATGTGAAGTCGGAGCATGATTTATTTGTTGATTGTCTTCCTTATGAGTGGCGGTCGGGGACAAGCGATGGTCTTTTCCTACCAATCTATCCCCCTAGGAGCATGCGTGTAGTAATTTGTTTCGATAACTAATAAATTTTTGCAATAAATATGTGAGTTCTTTATGACTAATGTTGAGTCCATGGATTATATGCACTCTCACCCTTCCACCATTGCTAGCCTCTCTAGTACCGCACAACTTTCGCCGATACCATAAACCTACCATATACCTTCCTCTAAACAGCCACCATACCTACCTATTATGGCATTTCCATAGCCATTCTGAGATATATTGCCATGCAACTTTCCACCGTTCCGTTTGTTATGACACGCTTCATCGTTGTCATATTGCTTTACATGATCATGTAGTTGACATCGTATTTGTGGCAAAGCCATCGTTCATAATTCTTTCATACATGTCACTCATGAGTCATTGCATATCCTGGTACACCGCTAGAGGCATTCACATAGAGTCATATTTTGTTCTAAGTATCGAGTTGTAATTATTGAGTTGTAAGTAAATAAATTGTGATGATCATCATTATTAGAGCATTGTCCCAAGTGAGGAAAGGATGATGGAGACTATGATTCCCCCACAAGTCGGGATGAGACTCCAGATGAAAAAAAAAGAGGCCAAAAAAAGAGAAAAGAAGGCCCAAATAAAAAAAATGAGAGAAAAAGAGAGAAGGGACAATGTTACTATCCTTTTTCCACACTTGTGCTTCAAAGTAGCACGATGATCTTCATGATAGAGAGTCTCATATGTTATCACTTTCATATACTAGTGGGAATTTTACATTATAGAACTTGGCTTGTATATTCCAATGATGGGCTTCCTCAAAATGCCCTAGGTCTTCGTGAGCGAGCAAGTTGGATGCACACCCACTTAGTTTCTTTTTGAGCTTTCATACACTTATAGCTCTAGTGCATCCGTTACATGGCAATCCCTACTCACTCACATTGATATCTATTGATGGGCATCTCCATAGCCCATTGATACGCCTAGTTGATGTGAGACTATCTTCTCCCTTTTTGTCTTCTCCACAACCACCATTCTATTCCACATATAGTGCTATGTCCATGGCTCACGCTCATGTATTGCGTGAAGATTGAAAAAGTTTGAGAACATCAAAAGTATGAAACAATTGCTTGGCTTGTCATCGGGATTGTGCGTGATTTAAATACTTTGTGTGGTGAAGATAGAGCATAGCCAGACTATATGATTTTGTAGGGATAACTTTCTTTGGTCATGTTATTTTGAGAAGACATAATTACTTAGTTAGTATGCTTAAAGTATTATTATTTCTATGTTAATATTAGACTTTTGTCTTGAATCTTTCGGATCTGAATAATATTCCACAATAAAGAGAATTACATTGAGAATTATGTTAGGTAGCATTCCACATCAAAAATTCTGTTTTTTATCATTTACCTACTCGAGGACGAGCAGGAATTAAGCTTGGGGATGCTTGATACGTCTCCAACGTATCTATAATTTTTGAATGTTCGATGCTATTATATTATCTATTTTGGATGTTTATGGGCTTTATTTTACACTTTTATATTATTTTTGGGACTGGCCTACTAACCCAAGGCCCAGTGCAAATTGTTGTTTATTTGCCTATTTCAGTGTTTCGTAGAAAAGGAATATCAAACGGAATCCAAACGGAATGAAACCTTTGGGAGAGTTATTTTTGGAACAAATGTGATCCAGAGGACTTGGAGTGGACGTCAAGAAACAAACGAGGAGTCCACGAGGCAGGGGGTGCCTACCCCCTTGGGCGCACCCTCCCCCTCGTGGGCCCCTTGTGGCTCAACCGATCTACTTCTTCCTCCTATATATACTCATATACCCTGAAATCAACCAGGAGCACCACGAAACCCTATTTTCCACTGCCGCAACCTTCTGTACCCAAAAGATCCCATCTTTGGGCCTTTTCCGGAGCTCCGCCGGAGGGGGCATCGATCACGGAGGGCCTCTACATCAACTCCATGGCCTGTCCGGTGATGTGTGAGTAGTTTACTTCAGACCTTTGGGTCCATAGTTATTAGCTAGATGGCTTCTTCTCTCTCTTTGGATCTCAATACAAAGTTCTCCTCAATCTTCTTGGAGATCTATTCGATGTAACTCTTTTTACGGTGTGTTTGTCGAGATCCGATGAATTGTGGGTTTATGATCAAGTCTATCTATGAACAATATTTGATTCTTCTCTGAAATCTTCTACGTATGATTGGTTATGTTTGCAAGTCTCTTCGAATTATCAGTTTGGTTTGGCCTACTAGATTGATCTTTCTTGCAATGGGAGAAGTGCTTAGCTTTGGGTTCAATCTTGCGGTGCTCGATCCCAGTGACAGAAAGGGAAACAACACGTATTGTATTATTTCCATCGAGGATAAAAAGATGGGGTTTATATCATATTGCTTGAGTTTATCCCTCTACATCATGTCATCTTGCCTAATGCGTTACTCTATTCTTATGAACTTAATACTCTAGATGCATGCTGGATAGCGGTCGATTTGTGGAGTAATAGTAGTAGATGCAGGCAGGAGTCGGTCTACTTGTCACGGTCGTGATTCCAATATACATGATCATGCCTAGATATTCTCATAACTATTCAATTTTCTATCAATTGCTCGACAGTAATTGGTTCACCCACCGTAATACTTATGCTATCTTGAGAGAAGCCACTAGTGAACCGTATGGCCCCCGGGTCTATCTTTTATCATATAAGTTTCCAATCTATTTTATTTTGCAATCTTTGCATTCAATCTTTATCATAAAAATACCAAACATATTCATCTTATTATTATCTCTATCAGATCTCGCTCTCGTAAGTGACCGTGAAGGGATTGACAACCCCTTTATCGCGTTGGTTGCGAGGTTCTTATTTGTTTGTGTAGGTACGAGGGGCTTGCGTGTGGCCTCCTACTGGATTGATACCTTGGTTCTCAAAAACTGAGGGAAATACTTACGCTACTTTGCTGCATCACCCTTTCCACTTCAAGCAAAAACCAACACAGTGCTCAAGAGGTAGCACTCCTCCAACCTCAACTCCAACTGTATATATTCGTGTTCGGGGAGAAAAAAATAAGGGAGAAGGATTCATCGCGTTTTACGATATGGAGCCGCCGCCAAGCCCTAATCTCTCTCGCGAGGGCTGATCTGGAGTCTATTCGGGGCTCCGGAGAGGGGAATCCATCACCATCGTCATCATCAACCTTCCTGCATCACCAATTTCATGATGCTCACCGCCGTGCGTGAGTAATTCCATCATAGGCTTGCTGGACGGTGATGGGTTGGATGAGATTTATCATGTAATCAAATTAGTTTTGTTAGGTTTGATCCCTGATACGTCTCCATTGTATCTACTTTTCCGAACACTTTTGCCCTTGTTTTGGACTCTAACTTGCATGATTTGAATGGAACTAAACCGGACTGACGCTGTTTTCAGCAGAATTTCCATGGTGTTATTTATGTGCAGAAACAAAAGTTCTCGGAATGACCTGAAACTTCACGGAATATCTTTTGGGAAATAATAAAAAATCCTTGCAAAAGATGAAGACCAGGGGGCCCACCACCTGTCCACGAGGGTGGGGGCGCGCCTGCTCCCCTAGAGCGCGCCCCTACCTCGTGGGACCCCTAGAGCTCCTCGACCTCAACTCCAACTCTATATATTTGCTTCGGGGAGAAAAAAATCAGAGCGAAGAATTCATCGCGTTTTACGATACAGAGCCGCCGCCAAGCCCTAAACTCTCTCGGGAGGGCTGATCTGGAGTCCGCTCGGGGCTCCGGAGAGGGGAATCCGTCGCTGTCGTCATCATCAACCATCCTCCATCACCAATTTCTGACGCTCACCACCGTGCGTGAGTAATTCCATCGTAGGCTTGCTGGACGGTGATGGGATGGATGAGATTTATCATGTAATTGAGTTAGTTTTGTTAGGGTTTGATCCCTAGTATCCACTATGTTCTAACATTGATGTTGCTATGACTTTGCTATGCTTAATGCTTGTCACTAGGGCCCGAGTGCCATGATTTCAGATCTGAACCTATTATGTTTTCATCAATATATGAGAGTTCTTGATCCTATCTTGCAAGTCTATAGTCACTTATTATGTGTTATGATCCGTTAACCCTGAAGTGACAATAATCGGGATACTTACCGGTGATGACCGTAGTTTGAGGAGTTCATGTATTCACTATCTTTTAATGCTTTGGTCCGGTACTCTATTAAAAGGAGGCCTTAATATCCCTTAGTTTCCACTAGGACCCCGCTGCCATGGGAGGGTAGGACAAAAGATGTCATGCAAGTTCTTTTCCATAAGCACGTATGACTATATTCGGAATACATGCCTACATTACATTGATGAATTGGAGCTAGTTCTATGTCACCCTAGGTTATGACTGTTACATGATGAACCGCATCCGGCATAATTCTCCATCACTGATCCATTGCCTACGAGCTTTCCATATATTGTTCTTCGCTTATTTACTTTTTCGTTGCTATTGCTATCATCACTACAAAAAACCAAAAACATTACTTTTGCTACCATTACCTTTTGCTACCGTTACCACTACTATCATATTACTTTGCTACTAAATACTTTGCTGCAGATATTAAGTTTCCAGGTGTGCTTGAATTAACAACTCAGCTGCTAATACTTGAGAATATTCTTTGGCTCCCCTTGTGTCGAATCAATAAATTCGGGTTGAATACTCTACCCTCGAAAACTGTTGCGAGCCCCTATACTTGTGGGTTATCTAGACTATTTTCTGGTGCCGTTGCCGGGGAGCATAGCTCTATTCTTTGAGTCACTTGGGATTTATATCTGCTTATCATTATGAAGAACTTGAGAGATCCAAAAACCAAGATCTATCCCTAAACTACAAGGGGAGGTAAGGAACTGCAATCTAGCTCTTCACTTGATTCACCTTTTGTTTTGAGTAAGCTTGCGACACCTAAACCTGCCTCTGCTATTCATTCTGATATGTCACATGTTATTGATGATGCCACTTCTGCTATGCATGATACTTATGATGAAACTACTTCTATGCTTGATAGTACTGTGCCACTTGGTGAATTTCTTGATGAACAACTTGCTAGGGTTAGAGAGAATGAAAATATTGAATCTGATAATATTGATGAAAGTGATGATGAAGACTTGCCCGTTATTCCTAAGGGTTATGTTTTTGATAAAGAAGCTTCCTTGGCTATTTTAGCTTGCAAAGATAGTTATGAAATTAAGAGGTTATTAGCTAAATGGAATAAGCAATCTCTAAATGCTAGGATGAAATCTGACCCTGCTTTTGCTACTTCACCTATCTTTGTTACTAATAAGGATTATGAATTATCTCTTGATCCTGATATAATTACTTTGGTTGAATCTGATCCTTTTCATGGCTATGAATCTGAAACTGTTGTGGCACATCTTACTAAATTAAATGATATAGCCACCCTGTTCACTAATGATGAGAGAACTCGTTACTTTTATATCCTTAAAATATTTCCGTTCTCATTAAAGGGTGATGCTAAGATATGGTTTAATTCTCTTGATCCTGGTTGTGTGTGTAGTCCCCGGGATATGATTTATTACTTCTTTGCTAAATATTTCCGTGCTCATAAGAAACAAGCTGCTTTAAGGGATATATATAATTTTGTGCAAATTGAAGAAGAGAGTCTCCCACAAGCTTGGGGGAGGCTTCTCCAATTACTTAATGCTTTGCCTGATCATCCTCTTAAGAAAAATGAAATACTTGATATCTTTTATAATGGACTAACCGATGCCTCCAGAGATTACCTGGATAGTTGTGTTGGTTCTGTTTTAAGGGAAAGAACGCCGGATGAAGATAAAATTCTATTGAATAATGTGTTGACAAATGAAAATAATTGGACACTTCCTGAGCCTATTCCTAAACCAACTCCAAAGAAGAGAGGTGTTCTATTTCTCAGTCCTGAAGATATGCAAGAGGCAAAGAAATCTATGAAAGAAAAAGGTATTAAAGCTGAAGACGTTAAGAATTTACCTCCTATTGAAGAAATACACGGTCTTAATTTACCGCCTGTCGAAGAAACATATGATCTTAATCCATTACCTATTGAAGAAACTCATGGTCTTGATAACCCCACACAGGTAGTAAAGGTAAATTCTCTCTATATATATGATAAAGCTGAAATCCCATTTACTAAGTTTGCTAGCCCATGCTTAGATGAGTTTGATAAATTTATGGTTAAGCAAGAAGATTTTAATGCTTATTTTGGTAGACAATTGAAATACAATTCAAATATGCTCGAACACTTGGGTGATTATATGGCTAATGTTAAAGGTGAACTTGAACTTATTAGTAAACATGATTCTATGGTTACCACTCAACTAGAACAAGTCCTTAAAGCTCAAAATGATTTGCTCAATGAATTTAATAGTAAAAATAATTATTATGCTGTTAGATTGGCTACTAGAACTGGTAGAATGAGTCAGGAACCTCTGTATCCTGAAGGCCATCCTAAGAGAATTGAGCAAGATTCTTAGAGAAATAATATAGGTGCACCTAGTCCTTCTAAAAGGAAGAAAAGGTAAAATGACAGGACTTTCCATGCTTCTAGTGAACCTATTGCTCAACCACCTGAGAATCCAAATGATATTTCTATTTCTGATGCTGAAACACAATCTGGTAAGGAACCTAAAACTAGTGATAATGTTAATGATAATGTTCATGATGATGCTCAACCTAGTAATGATAATGATATAGAAATTGAACCTGCTGTTGATCTTGATAACCCACAATCAAACAATCAACGTTATGATAAGAAAGACTTTGTTGCTAGGAAACACGGTAAGGAAAGAGAGCCTTGGGTTCAGAAATCCATGCCTTTTCCTCCCAAACCGTCCAAGAAAAAGGATGATGAGGATTTTGAGCGCTTTGTTGAAATGATTAGACCTATCTTTTTGCGTATGTGATTAACTGATATGCTCAAAATGAATCCTTATGCTAAGTATATGAAAGATATTGTTACAAATAAAAGAAAGATACCGGAAGCTGAAATTTCCACCATGCTTGCTAACTATACTTTTAAGGGTGGAATACCAAAGAAACTTGGAGATCCAGGAGTACCCACTATACCATGCTCCATTAAAAGAAACTATGTTAAAACTGCTTTATGCGATCTTGGAGCCGGTGTTAGTGTTATGCCTCTCTCTTTATATCGTAGACTTGATTTGAATAAGTTGACACCTACTGAAATGTCTTTGCAAATGGCTGATAAATCAACTGTTATACATGTCGGTATTTGTGAGGATGTGCCTGTTGTAGTTGCAAACGTTACTATTTTAACTGACTTTGTTATTCTTGATATTCCCGAGGACGATAGTATGTCTATTACTCTGGGAAGACCCTTTTTGAATACTGCAGGGGCTATTGTTGATTGCACTAAAGGCAATGTCACTTTTCATGTTAATGGTAATGAGCATACGGTACACTTTCCGAGGAAACAACCTCAAGTTCATAGTATCAACTCTATTGGAAAAATTCCATCGATTATATTTGGGGGTTTTGAATTTCCTCTTCCTATTGTCAAGAAGAAATATGATACTTATTATTGGGGATGTGCATATCCCCGTTGAGGTGACATAGTTTTATTCGAAATTTCTCCGGTTCCATGTTATTCGGAATGAGTTCATTAACAAGACTTGATCAACCTTGTTAGTGGATTCCTTTTGATGAGAATGAGATGGATGAAACTAGAAGGCACAACCTTCTGTACCCTACTTTTACTTTCTGTTATTTATTTTAAATAAAATAAAAATAGTGTTTTCTGTCTGTTATCTGAATTATCCGTGCAATATAAAAATACCCTGAAAATAAAAGTTCTCCAAATGCCCTGAAATTTAAATATGATTTTTTCTGGAATATTTGAGAATATTTGGCACTGAGAACACACCAGGGCGGCCAACCACCTGGCCACGAGGGTCAGGGGCGCGCCCTACCCCCCTGGGGGGCTCCCCCTGCCTCGTGGGCCCACGGTGGCCCCCTCCACTTATTCTTGCACCCACACACTCCTTCTTCCTCCCACAAACATGAAAAACCAGCTCAAACCCGAGTCCAAGCTCATTTTGCTGCCATTTTCGATCTCCTTGCTCAAAGCACCTCTCACAAAACTGCTTGGGGAGATTGTTCCTTGGTATGTGACTCCTCCATTGGTCCAATTAGTTTTTGTTCTAGTGCTTTATTCATTGCAAATTTGTGCTTCTTAGGTGACCCTGTTCTTGAGCTTGCAAGTCAAATTTATATGGTCAAAAGTAGTTTTGATGCATGATATAGGCTCTAGGCACTTGTAGGAGTAGTTGATATCAATTTTGTTGAGTTTAGTTTACTTTTATTTTGAAGTTACTAAAAATTTCAGAAATATTTCAAAGAAATATGCTTAGGAAAATGTACCAAGGTGGTTCTTCAAGGAAGCAAGGACCCAGGCTTGCAATGCGTGATGCTGATGAAGAGCCACCAAGAGACGCTCCAGTGCGTCCTTGTGAATGGCCTTCAGAAAACTTTATGGATCGAGCGGGAATTAAGGAAGAATTTAACGCGTATTTGCGTAACGCTGATCTTGTGAGCTTCGAGGAAGATAAGTGCAGCCAGTATCACTATCTCACTAGTTCCTTTGTGAGGAGGTTTGAATTTTCATCTTCACGTAATTCTCCAACTGTCCTGTTCGATCTTTATGAAAATTCTTACACTATGGACTTAGAGGATTTTACCACTGCCTGCACACTTCCACAGTGGGGTAGTGTCAGGGAACCTCGCAAATATGAATTTAGAGATTTTCTTGCTAGTATAACTGTGGGGGAATCTAGAGATATAACACAAGCTACCATAGGGAGCATTCACGTTCCTGTTATACATTATTTTGCTCTCTTCATAGGTAGATGGATTAACGGTAAAGATGAAGCATGTCACATGTGTGTCCCTGACCTCAGTATTCTTAGGAGTGCTGTGTTGGGAGATAAATCTTATAATTTGGGAGCCATTGTTGCACGTAGGTTGCATCTGAATAGATTTAATGGAGATTTCTTTGGTGGAATTTATGCAACCCGCTTAGCTGATTTTCTTGGTGTAACTATACGTAATGATGATATTGAATTACCTCCTGCTTACCTAGACTTTAATGCTATGGTTCACCACCAGTTTGTCGAGAGGAATGAATCACCTCTCCAGTATCGTTTAATCTTTGCCAGACGTCGTGTTGTCCGTATTACTCTCCCTGCTCCTGCCTTCTTTGATTATCAAGCAAAAGTAAGATATGTTATTACCAGAGAGGAGGCAGATGAGTATGAGAGGAGGGCGGAGGCCGCTCGTCGCCATGTTGCAGCTCAGGAGGCGATAGCCACTGCATCTCAGTACGACCCCAACTATTACTATGGATATCAGCCAGGCCAACCGTGGCCATAGACCAACTTAGGCCAAAAGCCTAAGCTTGGGGGAGTACGTATTTCTCACCGACATTATATTCATGTTCACACACTCATTGCTAGGTGTCGGTGCTCATACTTTTTCATTATATCATCCATGCTAGTTTATTTCCCTTTTTTGCTTTCTTCTTGTGTGTTTGATAAACCTTAAGAAAACAAAAAAAATTGGTTGTAGCTTTTAATTAGTTTACTTTCCATGCTTGTAGTAGTAATTAAAAGAAAACCCAAAAAGATTTCATGTTCTTCTTTTGCTTGTTGGGAGCTTTCCCATGTAAATAGTTTTATTTCTTTTCTTTTCTTTGGGGGTCAATAGGAGAAGACCATAATTAAATTGTTGAAGTGGCTCTTATATGCATTATTGTTGATCTGACAAAAGAGCCCGTATTGCCGTGTCTTCTCTTGTTTATTGAATGCTTGCAGATTCCAGCTTAGTCCAATGCACGCGCACTATTATTATTATTATTCACATCATTCGGTCATGCAAGTGAAAGGCAATTATGACGATATATGATGGACTGACTGAGATGAGAAAAGCTGGTATGAACTCGACCTTTTTTTGTTTTTGTAAATATGATTAGTTCATCGTTCCTGATTCAGCCTATTATGAATAAACATGTTTGCAATGACAACTAGAGATCATAGTTTCTTGTGCCATTCTTGATTAGCTAGGAGCTTATAATGGTTTACCTTGTGTGCCAACATGCTATTAAAATGGTTATGATGTGGTATGATAGGGTGGTATCCTCCTCTGAATGATTTAAGTGACTTGACTTGGCGCATGTTCACGCATGTAGTTGAAACAAAATCAACATAGCCTTCACGATATTTATGTTCATGGTGGATTATACCCTACTCATGCTTGCATTCGGTGTTGATTAATTTTAATGCATGTTCATGACTGTTGTCGCTCTCTAGCTGGTCGCTTCCCATTCTTTTGCTAGCCTTCACCTGTACTAAGCGGGAATACTGCTTGCGCATCCAACTCCATAAACCCTAAAGTTATTCCGTATGAGTCCACCATACCTACCTATATACGATATCTACCTGCCGTTCCAAGTAAATTTGTATGTGCCAAACTCTAAACCTTCAAATAAATATCCTGTTTTGTATGCTCGAATAGCTCATGTATCAACTAGGGCTGTCCGTATCTTCCATGTTAGGCGGGTTATTCTCAAGAGGAGTGGACTCCGCTCCTCACTCATGAGAAAGTGGCCGGTCACCGGGATGCCTAGTCCCATGCTTTATGCAAACTAAATCAAAATAATTGCAAACAAAACTCCCCCCGGGACTCTTGTTAGTTGGAGGCACTCGCTGTTTCGAGCAAGTCATGGATTGATGCTTGTTGGTGGAGGGGGAGTATAAACTTTACCATTCTGTTTGGGAACCTCCTATATTGTGTGTAGCATGGAATATATTGCCATCTCTTGGTTGTTATGTTGACAATGAAAGTATACCACTCAAAATATTATTCATCTCTATTTCAAAACCGAGCTCTGGCACCTCTACAAATCCCTGCTTCCCTCTGTGAAGGGCCTATCTATTTACTTTTATGCTCAGTCATCATCCTCTTATTAAAAAGCACCAGTTGGAGAGCACCGCTGTCATTTGCATTCATTACTATTAGTTTACATTGAGTATGACTTGACTGGAGGTCTTTTACCATGAATTACAATGTCTAGTCAGTCCTTGATCTTTAAAGGTTCTCTGCATTTATGTTTTGCGGTCTCGGAAAGGGCTAGCGAGATACCATCTTGTTATATCTTATTATGATTGTTTTGAGAAAGTGTTGTCATCCGAGATTTATTATTATTGCTCGCTAGTTGATTATGCCATTGATATGATTAAACATGAGACCTATGCGTTATTGTGAACATGGTTAGTTCATAATCTTTGCTGAAAACTTGAATGCTGGCTTTACATATTTACAACAACAAGAGCAAACAGAGTTTGTAAAAGTTTTTCTTTATCACTTTCAGTTTATCAACTGAATTGCTTGACAACAAGCAAAGGTTTAAGCTTGGGGGAGTTGATACGTCTCCGTCGTATCTACTTTTCCAAACACTTTTGTCCTTGTTTTGGACTCTAACTTGCATGATTTGAATGGAACTAACCCGGACTGACGCTATTTTCAGCAGAATTACCATGGTGTTATTTATGTGCAGAAACAAAAGTGCTCGGAATGACCTGAAATTTCACGGAACATCTTTTTGGAAATAATAAAAAAAATCCTTGCAAAAGATGAAGACCAGGGGGCCCACCACCTGTCCACGAGGGTGGGGGCGCGCCTGCCCCCCTAGGGTGCGCCCCCTACCTCAAGGGCCCCTGGAGCTCCTCCGACCTCAACTCCAACTCTATATATTTTCTTTCAGGGAGAAGAAAATCAGAGAGAAGAATTCATCGCATTTTACGATACAGAGCCGCCGCCAAGCCCTAAACTCTCTCGGGAGGGCTGATCTGGAGTCCGTTCGGGGCTCCGGAGAGGGGAATCCATCGCCGTCGCCATCATCAACCATCCTATGATAACCCACAAGTATAGGGGATCAATTGTAGCCTCTTTCGATAAGTAAGAGTGTCAAACCCAATGAGGAGCTAAAGGTAGAACAAATATTCCCTCAAGTTCTATCGACCACCGATACAACTCTATGTACGCTTGACGTTCGCTTTACCGGAAACAAGTATGAAACTAGAAGTACTTTTTAGGTGTTTTTGGGTAAGCTTGCAAGAAAGTAAAGAGCACGTAAATAAAATCTAGGGGCTGTTTAGATAAAGACACAACTAAATTAGTTTTAGTAAAGAGCTTTTGTCAACAAGAAGGTTATTTGTCCCTAGGCAATCGATAACTAGACCGGTAATCATTATTGCAATTTTATTTGAGGGAGAGGCATAAGCTAACATACTTTCTCTACTTGGATCATATGCACTTATGATTGGAACTCTAGCAAGCATCCGCAACTACTAAAGATTCATTAAGGTAAAACCCAACCATAGCATTAAAGCATATAGTTCCCTTTATCCCATACGCAAACAACCTACTTACTCGGGTCTGTGCTTCTGTCACTCACGCCACCCACCATAAGCAAATCATAAGCATATTGCAAACCCTACATCGGGAATCCCTCATGCTTGCGCGACACGGAGAGCACCATAGGACAGCATCAATAATGAAACATACAACTCAAACCAATCTTGATCATCAAATAGCCATTAGGACAAAACAGATCTACTCAAACATCATAGGATAGCCATACATCATTGGGAAATAATATATAGCATTGAGCACCATGTTTAAGTAGAGATTACAGCGGGTAAGAGAGAGTTTACACTGCTGCATAGAGGGGGGGAAGAGTTGGTGATGATGGTGGTGAAGTTGTTGGTGAAGATGGCGGTGATGATCATGGCCCCGGTAGCGCTCCGGCGCCACCGGAAGCAAGGGGGAGAGGGCCCCCCTTCTTCTTATTCTTCCTTGACTTCCTCCCTAGATGGGAGAAGGGTTTCCCATCTGGTCCTTGGCTCCCATGGTGTGGGAGGGGCGAGAGCCCCTCCAAGATTGGATCTATCTCTCTGTCCCTCTCTGGTTCTGCGTTCTGTTCTGGCTCTGTTTCACCGTTTCGTGTATATATGGAGATCCGTAACTCCGATTGGCCTGAAACCTTCGTCGTGATTTTTTTTCCAAATATTAGCTTTCTTGCGGCAAAAGTAGAGCGTCAACTGCCTTACGGTGGGCTCACGAGGGTAGGGGCGCGCCTAGGGGGGCAGGCGCACCCCCCTGCCTCGTGACCACCTCGGGCACTGGTTCACGTTGATTTTCCTTCCAAATTTTCCATATTTTCCAAAAATAAGCTCCGTCCGTTTTTATCCCGTTTGGACTCCGGTTGACATGGATATTCTGCGAAACCAAAAACATGCAACAGACAGGAACTGGCACTGGGCACTGGATCAATATGTTAGTCCCAAAAATAATATAAAAAGTTGCCAAAAAGTATATGAAAGTTGAATAATATTGGCATGGAACAATCAAAAATTATAGATACGCGGAGATGTATCAGCATCCCCAAGCTTAATTCCTGCTCATCCTCGAGTAGGTAAATGATAAAAAAGATAATTTTTGATGTGGAATGCTACCTAGCATAATCTTGATCATATGTCTAATCATGGCATGAATATTAAGACACGAGTGATTCAAAGCAATAATCTATCCTTTGACATAAAGACAATAATATTTCAAGCATACCAACCAAGCAATTATGTCTTATTGAAATAACATAGCCAAAGAAAGCTCATGCCTACAAAATCATAT
Source organism: Triticum urartu (assembly GCF_056163025.1). NCBI lineage: Eukaryota > Viridiplantae > Streptophyta > Magnoliopsida > Poales > Poaceae > Triticum > Triticum urartu. The sequence goes on along the minus strand of NC_141877.1, from coordinate 191,784,552 downwards.
AGTCTGGCTATGCTCCATCTTCACCACACAAAGCATTCACATCATGCACAACCCTGATGACAAGCCAAGCAATTGTTTCATACTTTTGACGTTCTCAAACCTTTTAAACTTTCACGCAATACTTGAGCGTGAGCCATGGACATAGCACTATAGGTGGAATAGAATATGATGATGGGGTTATGTGGAGAAGACAAAAAAAGGAAGAAAGTCTCACATCAACTAGGCGTATCAACGGGCTATGGAGATGCCCATTAATAGATATCAATGTGAGGGGTAGGGATTGCCATGCAACAGATGCACTAGAGCTATAAGTATATGAAAGCTCAAACTGAAACTAAGTTGGTGTGCATCCAACTTGCTTGCTCATGAAGACCTAGGGCATTTGAGGAAGCCCGTCATTGGAATATACAAGCCAAGTTCTATAATTAAAATTCACACTAGTATATGAAAGTGATAACTCAAGAGACTCTATATGAAGAACATGGTGCTACTTTGAAGCACAAGTGTGGAAAAAGGATAGTACCTTTGCCCCTTCTCTCTTTTTCTCTCTTTTTTTTGTTTTTTGTTTTTTGTTTTTTTGGGCTTTCTCTTTTTTTTGGCCTTTCTCTTTTTTTAATTCTTATTTATTTTTTTCGTCTGGAGTCTCATTCCGACTTGTGGGGGAATCATAGTCTCCATCATCCTTTCCTCACTGGGGCAATGCTCTAATAATGATGATCATCACACTTTTATTTACTTACAACTCAATATTACAACTCGATATCTAGAATAAAGATATGACTCTATATGAATGCCTCCGGCGGTGTACCGGGATGTGCAATGATCTAGCGTAGCAATGACATCAAAAAAAGGACAAGCCATGAAAACATCATGCTAGTTATCTTACGATCATGCAAAGAAATATGACAATAAATGCTCAAGTCATGTATATGATGATGATGAAAGTTGCATGGCAATATACTCGGAATGGCTATGGAAATGCCATGATAGGTAGGTATGGTGACTGTTTTGAGGGAGATATTGAGGCTTATGTGTGACAGAGCATATTGTATCATGGGGTTTGGATGCACCGGCGAAGTTTGCACCAACTCTCGAGGTGAGAAAGGGCAATGCACTGTACCGAAGAGGCTAGCAATGATGGAAGGGTGAGAGTGCGTATAATCCATGGACTCAACATTAGTCATAAAGAACTCACATACTTATTGCAAAAATCTATTAGTCATTGAAATAAAGTAATACGCGCATGCTCCTAGGGGGATAGATTGGTAGTAAAAGACCATCGCTCGTCCTCGACCGCCACTCATAAGGAAGACAATCAATAAACACCTCATGCTCCAACTTCGTTACATAACGGTTCACCATACGTGCATGCTACGGGACTTGCAAACCTCAACACAAGTATTTCTCAATTTCACAATTACCCGACTAGCATGACTCTAATATCACCATCCTTATATCGCAAAACTATTGCAAGGAATCAAACATATCATATTCAACGATCTACAAGTTTTATGTAGGATTTTATGACTAACCATGTGAATGACCAGTTCATGTCATCTCTCTAAATAGATATAAGTGAAGCAATAGAGTTTAATTCTTTCTACAAAAGATATTCCCACGCTCTAACAAATATAAGTGAAGCAAAAGAGCATTCTACAAATGGCGGTTGTCTATGTGAAGAGAAACAGGCAATCCAAACTTCAAATGATATAAGTGAAGCACATGAAGCATTCTATAAAGCCATACTCAAAAGATATAAGTGAAGTGAAAAGAGCATTCTATAAACCAACCAAGGACTATCTCATACCAGCATGGTGCATAAAAAATAAAAACCTAAATGCAAAAGACACTCCAAGATTGCACATATCGCATGAACGAAACGAATCCGAAAACATACCGATACTTGTTGAAGAAAGAGGGGATGCCTCCCCAGCATCCCCAAGCTTAGATGCTTGAGTCTCCTTGAATATTTACTTGGGGTGCCTCGGTCATCCCCAAGCTTGAGCTCTTGCCTCTCTTCCTTCTTCTCACATCGAGACCTTCTCGATCATCGAACACTTCATCCACACAAAACTTCAACAGAAAACTCGGTAAGATCCGTTAGTATAATAAAGAAAATCACCACTATAAGTACTGTTGCAAACCAATTCATATTTTGTTTTTGCATTGTGTATACTATAGTATAACTTTTTCATGGCTTAATCCACTAATATAAATTGATAGTTTCATCAAAACAAGCAAACTATGCATCAAAAACAGAATCTGTCTAAAACAGAACAGTTTGTAGCAATCTGAACATTCACCATACTTCTGATACTTGAAAAATTCTGCCAAAATTAGGAAAAATAAACAATTTGTATAGGAATACAGTGCAAAAAGAATCAGAACATTGACGTTCCAGCTAAAAATGTAAAATCGCACACTACATCCAAAGTTTTTGTCCTGCACCGTACAAACCATCAAGCAAATGTAAACATCCTAAAGGCAAACCTTGGCACATTATTTTTATAATACAATGGAATTGTACAAGGGGATAATTATTATTTTTTTGAAAAGTTTCTGTAATCAAGATTCACAAAGTTGTCGTGAGCATGAACAAAGTTCAAGGCTAGCTCCCACTTCAACAATGCTTGTCTCTATCACTTTCACTTTCCTTTTTGAAAAAGTTTTGGGTTCCCCTATTTATTTTTGTTGTTTTTAAACTATATAAAAGCACCCAAAAGAAATAAATGACTCTCTAAAACTTCTGGGTTGTCTCCCTGGCAGCGCTTTCTTTAAAGCCATTAAGCTAGGCATATAGTGCTCAAGTAGTGAATCCACCCGGATCCCAAGGTATATCAAAGCCAATTTTAATTAGCAATGATTTGTAATTTAGGAGTGAGCACAAAGTAACATATATCATGTAATGACGAAGTCTAACTCTCTTCCTATGCAACGGCATGTCATAAAAGAACAATTCATGCACACATAGTAAAGGCCAATGCATAGTATAAACAGTTTCTTGCAATTTTTTCGTGTTGGAAAAGTAGAGAGGTGGAGATATAGTTCCTCTCTCATAATAATTACAAGTAGGAGCAGCAAGCACATGCATATTATATCTATCAAAATTATCATGTGCAATGGTAAAAGGCAACCCATCAATGTAATCCTTAATAAGTGCAAACTTCTCCGATATAGTGTAATCAGGAGAATTCAAAAAGATAATAGGACTATCATGCGTGGGTGCAATAGCAACAATTTCATGTTTAACATAAGGAACTATAGCAAGTTCATCTCCATAAGCATCATTCATATTGGCATCTTGGCCACAAGCATAGCAAGCATCATCAAAAAGGGATATTTCAAGAGAATCAACGGGATCATAACAATCATCATAGCAATCATCCTTCGGTAAGCACGAAGGGAAATTAAACAATGTATGAGTTGAAGAGTTACTCTCATTAGAAGGTGGGAACGGGTAGCTAATCCGCTCTTCCTCCTTTTGTTCTTCGCTCTCCTCATCATCTTTTTCATCCAATGAGCTCATAGTATCATCAATTCCTTCATCCACAGACTCTTGCAAAATATTAGTCTCTTCTTGGACAGCGGAGTAGTTCTCAATATATGGTTTAACATAAGCATTAGAAGCATAATTATCATAGCAATATTTAAGTATAGCAAAAAATTTAGATTTGTGAAAAGTAGCATCATACTTTTCAATCAAAGAAGCAGTTTTATAAGCACCCTTAAAAGCAACAAATTCTTCAATTTGTTGAACATCATAGTAATTGTAAACACCCTTAGCATACGGTGATACGATTCCATTATCACTAAACTCACATTGATAGGGAAGGTGTTTCTTAGGGTTTTCAGAACAACAAGTAAAATCATAAATTTCACATAAATTCCAAGCACAGCATTGCAAAGTATGAATTTGTCCCAATAAAAGTTTCCCTTTTTCAGATATTCGGTGTCGCACATAACAAGCATGCTCATCTAAGGATTTACCCTCAACTAAGCTAGTTGGGGTTTTAGCACGAGCACATAGGGATCGAAGATGATCCAAGTAATAAGCTTCAGCAGTGTGCTAGATTTTGAGTGGTTCTTCAACCATTGGTTCAGTAGGTACAACTAATTTTTTTGGTATTTTGCGTTTCCTACCCATAACTAAAGAGAGAAAACAACTAAGAATAGCAAATAAAATTACTTAGTGATAAAGCAAACAAGCACACACGAGAATATTCACCCCACGCTATTGCTCCCCGGCAACGGCGCCAGAAAAAGGTCTTGATAACCCACAAGTATAGGGGATCAATTGTAGCCTCTTTCGATAAGTAAGAGTGTCGAACCCAATGAGGAGCTAAAGGTAGAACAAATATTCCCTCAAGTTCTATCGACCACCAATACAACTCTACGCATGCTTGACGTTCGCTTTACCGGAAACAAGTATGAAACTAGAAGTACTTTGTAGGTGTTTTTGGGTAAGCTTGCAAGAAAGTAAAGAGCACGTAAATAAAAGCTAGGGGATGTTTAGATAAAGACACAACTAAATTAGTTTTAGTAAAGAGCTTTTGTCAACAAGAAGGTTATTTGTCCCTAGGCAATCGATAACTAGACCGGTAATCATTATTGCAATTTTATTTGAGGGAGAGGCATAAGCTAACATACTTTCTCTACTTGGATCATATGCACTTATGATTGGAACTCTAGCAAGCATCTGCAACTACTAAAGATTCATTAAGATAAAACCCAACCATAGCATTAAAGCATCAAGTTCCCTTTATCCCATACGCAAACAACCTACTTACTCGGGTCTGTGCTTCTGTCACTCACGCCACCCACCATAAGCAAATCATAAGCATATTGCAAACCCTACATCGGGAATCCCTCACGCTTGCGCGACACGGAGAGCACCATAGGACAGCACCAATAATAAAACATACAACTCAAACCAATCTTGATCATCAAATAGCCATTAGGACAAAATAGATCTACTCAAACATCATAGGATAGCCATATATCATTGGGAAATAATATATAGCGTTGAGCACCATGTTTAAGTAGAGATTACAGCGGGTAAGAGAGAGGTTACACCGCTACATAGAGGGGGGAAGAGTTGGTGATGATGGTGGTGAAGTTGTTGGTGAAGATGGCGGTGATGATGATGGCCCCGGTAGCGCTCCTGCGCCACCGGAAGCAAGGGGGAGAGGGCCCCCCTTATTCTTCTTCTTCCTTGACCTCCTCCCTAGATGGGAGAAGGGTTTACCCTCTGGTCCTTGGCTCCCATGGCGTGGGAGGGGCGAGAGCCCCTCCGAGATTGGATCTATCTCTCTCTGGTTCCGCGTTCTGTTCTGGCTCTGTTTCACCGTTTCGTGTATATATGGAGATCCGTAACTCCGATTGGCTTGAAACCTTCGCCGTGATTTTTTTCCGAATATTAGCTTTCTTGCGGCAAAAGAAGAGCGTCAACCACCTTACGGTGGGCTCACAAGGGTAGGGGCGTACCCAGGGGGCAGGCGCGCCCCCTGCCTCGTGACCACCTCGGGCACTGGTTCTCATTGATTTTCCTTCCAAATTTTCCATATTTTCCAAAAATAAGCTCCGTCCGTTTTTATCCCGTTTGGACTCCGTTTGATATGGATATTCTGCGAAACCAAAAACATGCAACAGACAGGAACTGGCACTGGGCACTGGATCAATATGTTAGTCCCAAAATAATATAAAAAGTTGCCAAAAAGTATATGAAAGTTGAATAATATTGGCATGGAACAATCAAAAATTATAGATACGACGGAGAAGTATCATCCTCCATCACCAATTTCATGATGCTCACCGTCGTGCGTGAGTAATTCCATCATAGGCTTGCTGGACGGTGATGGGTTGGATGAGATTTATCATGTAATCGAGTTAGTTTTGTTAGGGTTTGATCCCTATTATCCACTATGTTCTGAGATTGATCTTGCTATGACTTTGCTATGCTTAATGCTTGTCACTAGGGCCCGAGTGCCATGATTTCAGATCTGAACCTATTATGTTTTCATCAATATATGAGAGTTCTTGATCCTATCTTGCAAGTCTATAGTCACCTATTATGTGTTATGATCCGTTAACCCCGAAGTGACAATAATCGGGATACCTACCGGTGTTAATGCTTTGGTCTGGTACTCTATTAAAAGGAGGCCTTAATATCCCTTAGTTTCCACTAGGACCCCGCGGCCACGGGAGGGTTGGACAAAAGATGTCATGCAAGTTCTTTTCCATAAGCACGTATGACTATATTCGGAATACATGCCTACATTACATTGATGAATTGGAGCTAGTTCTGTGTCACCCTAGGTTATGACTGTTACATGATGAACCGCATCCGGCATAATTCTCCATCACTGATCCATTGCCTATGAGCTTTCCATATATTGTTCTTCGCTTATTTACTTTTCCGTTGCTATTGCTATCATCACTACAAAATACCAAAAACATTACTTTTGCTACCGTTACCTTTTGCTACCGTTACCACTACTATTGTATTACTTTGCTACTAAATACTTTGTTGCAGATATTAATCCAGGTGTGGTTGAATTGACAACTCAATTGCTAATACTTGAGAATATTCTTTGGCTCCCCTTGTGTCGATCAATAAATTTGGGTTGAATACTCTACCCTCGAAAACTGTTGCGATCCCCTATACTTGTGGGTTATCAATCCCTAGTATCCATTATGTTCTGAGATTGATGTTGCTATGACTTTGCTATGTTTAATGCTTCTCACTAGGGCCCGAGTGCCATGATTTCAGATCTGAACCTATTATGTTTTCATGAATATATGTGAGTTCTTGATCCTATCTTGCAAGTCTATAGTCACCTATTATGTGTTATGATCCGTTAACCCCGAAGTGACAATAATCGGGATACTTACTGGTGATGACCGTAGTTTGAGGAGTTCATGTAGTCACTATGTGTTAATGCTTTGGTCCGGGCTCTGTTAAAAGGAGGCCTTAATATCCCTTAGTTTCCAATAGGACCCCACTGCCACGGGAGGGTAGGACAAAAGATGTCATGCGAGTTCTTTTCCATAAGCACGTATGACTATATTTGGAATACATGCCTACATTACATTGATGAACAGGAGTTAGTTTTGTGTCACCCTATGTTATAACTATTGCATGAGGAATCGCATCCGACATAATTATCCATCACTGATCCATTCCCTACGAGCTTTTCATATATTTTTCTTCACTTATTTACTTTTACGTTGCTACTATTACAATCACTATAAAACCAAAAATATTACTTTTTCCACCATTACCACTACTATCATATTACTTTGCTACTAAATACTTTGCTGCAGATATTAAGTTTCCAGGTGTGGTTGAATTGACAACTGAGCTGCTAATACTTGAGAATATTCTTTGGCTCCCCTTGTGTCGAATCAATAAATTTGGGTTGAATACTCTACCCTCCAAAACTATTGCGATCCCCTATACTTGTGGGTTATCAGTGACGGACCTATTGCATGAGCAGATGCAGACGTTATGAACATTTGGCAAAGCTCGGTATGATGACTACTTGATTGTTTAGTGCACCATGCTTTACGGCTTAGAACTGGGACTTCAAAATTGTTTTGAATTGTCACAGAACATATAAGATGTTCTAAGAGTTGAAATTGGTATTTCATACTCATGCCCGTGTCGAGAGGTATGAGACCTCTGATAGTACGTTGCCTACAAGATGGAGGAGAATAGCTCAACCAGTGAGCATGTGCTCAGATTGTCTGGTTACTACAATTGCTTGAATCAAGTGGGAGTTAATCTTCCAGATAAGATAGTAATTGGTAAAGTTCTCTAGTCACTATCACCAACTTACTAGAACTTTGTGATGAACTATAATATGCAAGGGATGACGAGAACGATTCCTCGAGCTCTTCACGATGTTGAAATCAGCGAAGGTAGAAATCAAGAAAAGCATCAAGTGTTGATGGTTGACAAGACCACTAGTTTCAAATAAAAGGGCAAGGGAAAGAAAGGGAACTTCAAGAAAAATGGCAAGCAAGTTTCCACTCCCATGAAGAAGCCCAAAGCGAGACCCAAGCCTGAAACTGAGTGCTTCTACTGCAAGCCTGAAACTGAGTGCTTCTACTGCAAAGGAAATGGTCACTGGAAGTGGAACTGCCATAGATACTTGGCAGATAAGAAGGATGGCAAAGTGAACAAAGGTATATTTGATATACATGTTATTGATGTGTACTTTACTAGTGTTTATAGCAAACCCCTCGGTATTTGATACTAGTTCAGTTTCTAAGAGTAGTAACTCGAAACGGGAGTTGCAAAATAAACAAAGACTAGTTGAGGACGAGGTGACGATGTGTGTTGGAAATGATTCCAAGGTTGATAAGATCACCATCGCACACTCCCTTTACCTTCGGGATTAGTGTTGAACCTAAAATAAATGTTATTTGGTGTTTGCATTGAGCATAATATGATGGGATTATGTTTGTTGCAATACGGTTATTCATTTAAGTCAAATAATAATTGTTATTCTGTTTACATGAATAAAACCTTCTGTGGTCATACACCCAAGGTGAATGGTTTATTGAATCTCGATCGTAGTGATACACATATTCATAATATTGAAGCCAAAAGATGCAAAGTTAATAATGATAGTGCAACCTATTTGTGGCACTGCCATTTAGGTCATATTGGTGTAAAGCGCATGAAGAAACTCCATGCTGATGGACTTTTGGAATCACTTGATTATGAATCATTTGATGCTTGCGAACCATGCCTCATGGGCAAGATGACTAAGACTCCATTCTCCGGAACAATGGAGCGAGCAACTGACTTATTGGAATTAATACATACTGATGTATGTGACCCGGTAAGTGTTGAGGCTCGTGGTGGGTATCGTTATTTTCTGACCTTCACAGATGATTTGAGAAGATATGGGTATATCTACTTAATGAAACATTAGTCTAAAACATTTGAAAAGTTCAAAGAATTTTAGAGTGAAGTGGAAAATCATCATAACAAGAAAATAAAGTTTCTACAATCTGATCGCGGAGGCGAATATTTGAGTTACGAGTTTGGTCTTCATTTGAAACAATGTGAAATAGTTTCGCAACTCACGCCACCTAGAACGCCACAGCATAATGGTGTGTCAGAACATTGTAATCGTACTTTATTGGATATGGTGCGATCTATGATGTCTCTTACCGATTTACCACTATCGTTTTGGGGTTATGCATTAGAGACAGTTGCATTCACGTTAACTAGGGCACCATCTAAATCTGTTGAGATGACACCGTATGAACCATGGTTTGGCAAGAAAGCAAAGCTGTCATTTGTTAAAGTTTGGGGTTGCGATGCTTATGTGAAAAACTTTCAAACTGATAAGCTCGAACCCAAATCGGAGCAGTGCGTCTTCATAGGATACCCGAAAGAAACTGTTGGGTACACCTTCTATCACAGATCCGAAGGCAAGATATTTTGTTGCTAAGAATGGATCCTTTCTAGAGAAGGAGTTTCTCTCGAAAGAAGTGAGTGGGAGGAAAGTAGAACTTGATGAGGTAATTGTACCTTCTCCCGAATTGGAAAGTAGTTCATCACAGAAATCAGTTCCAGTGATTCCTACACCAATTAGTGAGGAAGCTAATGATGATGATCATGAAACTTCAGATCAGGTTACTACCGAACCTCGTAGGTCAATCAGAGTACGGTCCGCACCAGAGTGGTACGGTAATCCTGTTCTGGAAGTCATGTTACTAGACCATGACGAACCTAAAAACTATGAGGAAGCAATGATGAGCCCAGATTCCGCAAAATGGCTTGAGGCCATGAAATCTGAGATGGGATCCATGTATGAAAACAAAGTATGGACTTTGATTGACTTGCCTGATGATCGGTGAGTCATTGAGAATAAATGGATCTTCGAGAGGAAGACGGACGCTGATAGTAGTGTTACTATCTACAAAACTCAAATTGTCGCAAAAAAATCGACAAGTTCAAGGTGTTGACTACAATGAGATTTTCTCACTCGTATTGATGCTTAAAAGTCTATCCGAATCATGTTAGCAGTTGCCGCATTTTATGAAATATGGCAAATGGATGTCAAAATTGCATTCCTTAATGGATTTCTTAAAGAAGAGTTGTATATGATGCAACCAGAAGGTTTTGTTGATCCTAAAGGTGCTAACAAAGTGAGCAAGCTCCATCGATCCATCTATGGACTGGTGCAAGCATCTCAGAGTTGGAATATATGCTTTGATAAAGTGATCAAAGCATATAGTTTTATATAGACTTGTGGTGAAGCCTGTATTTACAAGAAAGTGAGTGGGAGCACTACATCATTTCTGATAAGTATATTGAAAGTGCATTAAGTCGACTAGAGGGGGTGAATAGGCGATTTTTATGAATTCTCCACTAAGGAATTTCAGGGTGAGGAAATTCTTGAGCGAAGAACTACTTGTAGCGGAATAAGTACTTGTCGGCGTTCTGGGAACGGGGGTCCCCAGACTTGCCTGCTTGCGGTCCGCGGCGTGGCTGGGCTGGTAGGTCTGTGCGGCCCATCTTCATCGACGAGGTATTCAAGACCCTCAAGAGGGGACAAGCCTCATGAGGCGGACGACGCAAGACATCATCAGGAGCAGCCTCCTCAGGCCGGCTCGCGAGGGGCGGAGAGATCAAGGCAAGGCAAACCTCACGAGGTCCTCGTGACGTGAGCCATGACGATCGAGACCAGGTGGGCGCCAGCGCGCGCAGCGTCCTTGTTTCCTCTTTGGTGCTAAGGGGGCAAGCGCAGGCGCGGAGTACCGAGGCATTAAGAAAAGGTTTCCATATTGGTGCAACGAGACCAAGACTAGAAGGACGGCAAGACGGAGGTCACCATGGAGCCTAGGACGGCGTCACCACCAGAACCTTTAGCAGGCAAAGACCACCTTTTGTCAGGATAGCTTGTACTAGTTGTCCCCTTTCAAACTGGCTGTTGTTGGCTCCCTTCCCGCTCAATATTTGGGAGAGAGGACCAGGGCCTCTATAAATAGGACTAGCCACCACCATAGGCGGGGAGGGGTCATCAAGATCATCCCAACCACACAAGTTCACCAAGCACAAGAACACCTCAACCTCAGGAGGCTGTTCTTCCCCTTGTATTGTTCATCATCAGCCCAAGAGGCAATCCACCACCACCACATTGGAGTAGGGTATTACACCACAACGGTGGCCCGAACCAGTATAAATCTTGTGTCTTTGTCTTGTGAAGTTCGTCTAGTTCGTCCGGGAGATCTTAGCGAGCTAGGGCGCGGATCGATATGGGGAAAACCTTCGGGCGCACCCCAGTGTTCGAACCTCGAGGGTTTTGCCGGAACCCGTGATCTGACATTTGGCGCGCCAGGTAGGGGTGCACCGAAGCTTCCTTTCGTTGCTCCGCGCCCCGTTGCTCCGTCGTATCCATGGCAAACGCGCGCCGCGCTCGTGCTGAGCGACGGGCTGCCCTCGCCGCCCGCGTCGCTCAGACGGCTCCCATCAGGGGGCCACCTCGTCGTTCCTCGTTGCCTACCACCAACGCCGCCACCGGCCCGGTGGGGAACGAGCGGCAAGCATCCTCGCTGCACCCCTTAATGCGGCGGGATGGCTGCACCGCCACTCCATCGCTAACCCCGGTCGGTTCTTCTTCCCATGCATGTCACCCTCCCATGGACGCACGGGCCACGCTCCTCATGGCGCACGAGCTCCTGCGCTACCGACCGGTTGACGACCTCTATGAGGACAGGCTCGACTGCATCGCCGAGCTTGTCCGCGCCGCAGGGGGCTCCCCTGCGCCATCCCTCTCTCCGCCTCGCCCTCCGCCAGCTACGGGCGACGTAGCTCACGGAGTGCCTCCACCACCTCTGCCCCAAGACGGCGCCCTGGCGCCAAGGCGTGCGGCTCCACGACGCTACCCACCGCGTCTCGCGCCCGCACGTGAAGAAAGAAGTTGTCAAGAAGTTCCTCGACCACAAGAAAATGCTCCGCCGCTCCTCGTGCCACCGCGCCAGGACCGGCTGCTGCGGCAAAACCGGGCGCCACCTGTAGCGGCAGGGCGCAGACCCCATCAAGACCAAGCTCCACCCCCAAGGTGGGCCCCGGTGACCACAGCCGGCTGCCGCGCTTTCACCCCTGAGCTGCGTAGCGTCGCCTGGCCGGGCAAGTTCAAGCCGGATCTGCCTCATCGCTACGATGGCACCCCCGACCCCGCGGAGTTCTTGCAGCTCTACGAGCTGAGCATCGAAGCGGCCAACGGCGATGAGAAAGACATGGCGAACTAGTTTCCCATGGCTCTCAAGGATGGCGCCCACTCCTGGCTCCTAAACCTGCCACCGGGCTCGATCTCTTCCTGGGATGAGATGCGCGACCGCTTCGTCGCCAACTTCCAGGGCACTCGCGACCGCCCCCCCCCCCCCCCCCCCCGGTCGCGGGCGACCTACGCCGCATCAAGAAACAACCAGGAGTGACCCTCCAGAAGTATATCCAGCGCTTCAACAACGTCCGCCTCAAGATCCCCAAGGTGACGGACGAGGCCATCATCTCCGCGTTCTCTGATGGCGTCCGCGATGTCAAGATGAAGGAAGAGCTCGCTATCCACGAGGAGTTGTGCACGTCCCTAGAGTTGTTCAACCTAGCGACCAAGTGCGCAAGAGCTGAGGAAGGGTGCCTCTCCCTCCTCGACCTCCCAGCCGCAGACCCAGAGGAGAAGAAAGCCAAGGCCAAGGACGTGAAGCGCAAGGGAGCAGCCGTGCTCGTAGCAGAACCAGACACACAGCATGGCAGAGACCAACCAGAGTCATCCAAGAGCAGCCATCCGTTATGCGCCTTCCACAACCTGAATACCCACAACACCAGTGAATGTCAAGAGCTCAGATCCATTCACGAAGGATGCTTCTGTCGACGCCCCGAGCGCGGCGACCGAGGCTACGGCCGAGGAGGAGGACGTGGTGGCGGACGCTGGGACGACCGTAGCCCACGCCAGGAGTGGCGCGACCAGCCTCGCTAGGACCGCTGGCAGCATCAGCCTCACGAGGGCGCCTGGAGGGATCAGCCTCGTGAGGATCATCCTCAAGGCAACGCCGGACTCCCTCCGCTACCGCCACCGCCAAGAAGGAATGACGAACACCGTCAGGACGAGGGGGCTGGGGGCTTCCAAGAACCGCATGCTATCGCCTGCATCTTGGGCGGAACCCAGGCCCCAGCCTCGCAGCGTATCTTCAAGCAGTTTGCTCGTGAAGTGAACGCAGTCCTCCCCAAGCTCGAGGCCACATGCCCGCTCAGATGGTCCCAGTGCCCCATCACGTTCAGCTCGGCAGATCAGCTCAAGTGCGCGGCTACCGCTGGCGCACTCCCGATGCTTTGCTCCCCAGTCATCAGCAACGTGCAAGTAACCAAGACCCTCATCGACGACGGCGCAGGGCTCAACGTCCTATCCGTCGACACGTTCGACAGCCTCCAAGTGCCATATGAACAGCTTCAGCCCACCAAGCCTTTCTCAGGAGTGATCGACGGTTCCACCACACCGATAGGGTAGGTTCGCCTCCCTGTCACCTTCGGAGAACGCAAGAGCTACCGCATCATGCTCATCGACTTTGACGTTGCGAACATCCGTCTGCCGTACAATGCCATCCTCGGGTATCCGGTCCTGGCCAAGTTCATGGCGGTGACCCATCACGGCTACAATGTCCTCAAGATGCTGGGAAGCGGCGGGATCATCACGGTCCCATGTGAAGAAAGAGATGCGGTGTGGTCCCTCGAGCGTGCCTTCCAAGCTGCAGCAATCGATGACCCCGACAGCAAGGACGAGGGCCCTCCTGAGGCCATCCCCAAGAAGAAGAAGCAGTTGCGCCGTGCAGGACCTCAGGAGGGTGGCGTCACAGCCGGAGCCTCGTCGGGATCATCTCCCGCTCCAGGGGCGCCTCCCTCCATCGCATAGGAAGGCACGCCCAGCGCCCTTCTCGGGCATGGCTCAGGGGCTTTCTTCTAGAATTCCTCAGACCTTGCCCACATCACGAGGGAGGCTCTTGGGCACTAATTGGAGGCATGCTTCACGACACGTTTCCCTCAGGAGGGCACAGGGCAAAGATCGCCCACCGTTTAGGAGTTCATCACCAAGACCACCCAGGAATTACAAGACGCAAGGGCCATGCGCGGCGACCACCGCTCACGAGGCGCAGCTTCCCATCTAGGCGAGGATTGCGGGCTGCGTGTCAGCATCAATGTTCCAGGGCTCAACAGGGCCGCTTCTCGGGAGCTTTTTTGGCCTTCGTGCGTGGGACACTGATGTCAATTTCCCTCAAGTGGATGACCTAAGGTTTATCAATCCGTAGGAGGCGTAGGATGAACATGGTCTCTCTCAAGCAACCCTGCAACCAAATAACAAAGAGTCTCTTGTGTCCCCAACACACACAATACCATGGTAAATTGTATAGGTGCACTAGTTCGGCGAAGAGATGGTGATACAAGTGGTATATGGATGGTAGATAAAGGTTTTTGTAATCTAAAAATATAAAAACAGCAAGGTAACTAATGATAAAAGTGAGCACAAACAGTATTGCAATGCTAGGAAACAAGGCCTAGGGTTCATACTTTCACTAGTGCAAGTTCTCTCAACAATAATAACATAATTGGATCATATAACTATCCCTCAACATGCAACAAAGAGTCACTCCAAATTCACTAATAACGGAGAACAAACGAAGAGATTATGGTAGGGTACGAAACCACCTCATAGTTATCCTTTCTGATCGATCTATTCAAGAGTCCGTAGTAAAATAACATGAAGGCATTCTTTCCGTTCGATCTATCATAGAGTTCGTACTAGAATAACACCTTAAGATACAAATCAACCAAAACCCTAATTTCACCTAGATACTCCAATGTCACCTCAAGTATCCGTGGGTATGATTATACGATATGCATCACACAATCTCAGATTCATCTATTCAACCAACACAAAGAACTTCACAGAGTGCCCCAAAGATTCTACCGGAGAGTCAAGAAAAAAACGTGTGCCAACCCTATGCATAGGTTCATGGGCGGAACCCGCAAGTTGATCACCAAAACATACATCAAGTGGATCACGTGATATCCCATTGTCACCACAGATAAGCACGGCAAGACATACATCAAGTGTTCTCAAATCCTTAAAGACTCAATCCGATAAGACAACTTCAAAGGGAAAACTCAATCCATTACAAGAGAGTATAGGGCCGGGGGAGAAACATCATAAGATCCAACTATAATAGCAAAGCTCGCGATACATCAAGATCGTACCACCTCAAGAACACGAGAGAGAGAGAGAGAGATCAAACACATAGCTACTGGTGCATACCCTCAGCCCCAAGGGTGAACTACTCCCTCCTCGTCATGGAGAGCACCGGGATGATGAAGATGGCCACCGGAGAGGGATTCCCCCTCCGCCAGGGTGCTGGAACAGGTCTAGATTGGTTTTCGGTGGCTATGGAGGCTTCTAGCGGCGGAACTCCCGATCTATTCTGCTCCTTGATGTTTTTAGGGTATATGGGTATATATGGGAGGAAGAAGTACCTCGGTGGACCTCTGGGCTGTCCACGAGGAAGGGGGCGCACCCCCCACCCTCATGGGTAGCCCAGGACTCTCCTGGTCCAACTTCGATACTCCGTGGGCTTCTCCTGGTGCAAAAATAAGTTCCATGAAGTTTCAGGTCAATTGGACTCCGTTTGATTTTCCTTTTCTGCGATACTCTAAAACAAGGAAAAACAGAAACTGGCACTGGACTATAGGTTAACAGGTTAGTCCCAAAAATCATATAAAATAGCATATAAATGCATATAAAAAATCCAAGGTTGATAATATAATAGCATGGAACAATCAAAAATTATAGATACATTGGAGATGTATCAGCATCCCCAAGCTTAATTCCTACTCGTCCTCGAGTAGGTAAATAATAAAAACAGAATTATTGATGTGGAATACTACCTAACATATTTCTCTAAGTAATTCTCTTCATTTTGGCATGAATGTTCAGATCCATAAGATTCAAGACAAAAGTTTAATATTGACATAAAAATAATAATACTTCCAGCATACTAACTAAGCAATCATGTCTTCTCAAAATAACATGGCCAAAGAAAGCTATCCCTACAAAATCATATAGTCTGGCTATGCTCTATCTTCACCACACAAAATATTTAAATCATGCACAACCCCGATGACAAGCCAAGCAATTGTTTCATACTTTCGGTGTTCTCAAACTTTTTCAATCTTCACACAATACATGAGCGTGAGCCATGGACATAGCACTATAGGTGGAATAGAATGGTGGTTGTGGAGAAGACAAAAAGGAGAAGATAGTCTCACATCAACTAGGTGTATCAACGGGCTATGGAGATGCCCATCAATAGATATCAATGTGAGTGAGTAGGGATTGCCATGCAACGGATGCACTAGAGCTATAAGTGTATGAAAGCTCAAATAGAAACTAAGTGGGTGTGCATCCAACTCTCTTTCTCATGAATACCTAGGGCATTTTGAGGAAGCCCGTCGTTGGAATATACAAGCCAAGTTCTATAATGAAAAACTCCCACTATTATATGAAAGTGATATCATAGGAGACTCTCTATCATGAAGATCATGGTGCTACTTTGAAGCACAAGTGTGGTAAAAGGATAGTAGCATTGTCCCTTCTCTCTTTTTCTCTCATTTTTTATTTTTTTATTTGGGCCTTTCTCTTTTTTTATGGCCTCTTTTTTTATTTTTTTATTTGGGCTTCTTTGGCCTCTTTTATTTATTTATTTTCGTCCAGAGTCTCATCCTGACTTGTGGGGGAATCATGGTCTCCATCATCCTTTCCTCACTGGGACAATGCTCTAATAATGATGATCATCACACTTTTATTTACATACAACTCAAGAATTACAACTCGATACTTAGAACAAAATATGATTCTATATGAATGCCTCCGGTGGTGTACCGGGATGTGCAATGACTCAAGAGTGACATGTATGAAAGAATTTTGAACTGTGGCTTTGCGACAAATACGATGTCAACTACATGATCATGCATAGCAATATGACAATGATGGAGCGTGTCATAATAACAAAACGGTGGAAAGTTGCATGGCAATATATCTCGGAATGGCTATGGAAATGCCATAATAGGTAGGTATGGTGGTTGTTTTGAGGAAGATATATGGTGGGTTTATGGTACCGGTGATAGTTGCACGGTACTAGAGAGGCTAGCAATGGTGGAAGGGTGAGAGTGCGTATAATCCATGGACTCAACATTAGTCATAAAGAACTCACATATTTATTGCAAAAATCTATTAGTTATCGAAACAAAGTACTACGCACATGCTCCTAGGGGGATAGATTGGTAGGAAAAGACCATCGTTCGTCCCCGACCGCCACTCATAAGGAAGACAATCAATAAATAAATCATGCTCCGACTTCATCACATAATGGTTCACCATACATGCATGCTACGGGAATCACAAACTTTAACACAAGTATCTCTCAAGTTCACAACTACTCGCTAGCATGACTCTAATATTACCATCCTCATATCTCAAAACAATCATCAAGTATCAAACTTCTCTTAGTATTCAATGCACTTCATATGAAAGTTTTTATTATATCCCTCTTGGATGTCCATCATATTAGGACTAGTTTCATAACCAAAGCAAACTACCATGCTGTTCTAAAGACTCTCAAAATAATATAAGTGAAGCACGAGAGTTCATCTATTTCTTCAAAATAAAACCACCACCGTCCTCTAAAAGATATAAGTGAAGCACTAGAGCAACAACAAACTACTCCGAAAGATAGAAGTGAAGATCAATGAGTAGTCGAATAATTATGCAACTATGTGAAGACTCTCTAACATTTAAGAATTTCAGATCTTGGTATTTTATTCAAACAGCAAGCAAAACAAAATAAAATGATTCTCCAAGCAAAACACATATCATGTGGTAAATAAAAATATAGCTCTAAGTAAAGTTACCGATGAACGAAGATGAAAGAGGGGATGCCTTCCGGGGCATCCCAAGCTTAGGCTTTTGGTTGTCCTTGAATATTACCTTGGGTTTCCTTGGGCATCCCCAAGCTTAGGCTCTTGCCACTCCTTATTCCATAATCCATCGAATCTTTACCCAAAACTTGAAAACTTCACAACACAAAACTTAACAGAAAACTCATGAGCTCCGTTAGCGAAAGAAAACAAAACACCACTTCAAGTTACTGTAATGAACTTATTCTTTATTTATATTGGTTTTAAACCTACTGTATTCCAACTTCTCTATGGTTTATAAACTATTTACTAGCCATAGATTCATCAAAATAAGCAAACAACACACGAAAAACAGAATCTGTCAAAAACAGAACAGTCTGTAGTAATCTGTATCTAACGCAAACTTCTGGAACCCCAAAAATTCTAAAATAAATTTCTGGACGTGAGTAATTTATCTATTAATCATCTGAGAAAATAATTAACTAAATATCACTATCCAATAAAAAATGGCAGCAATTCTCGTGAGCGCTAAAGTTTCTGTTTTTTACAGCAAGATCAACAAGACTTTCCCCAAGTCTTCCCAACGGTTCTACTTGGCACAAACACTAATTAAAACATAAAAACTCAATCATAAAATAGGATAGATGATTAATTTATTACTAAACAGGAACAAAAATAAAATTGGGTTGCCTCCCAACAAGCGCTATCGTTTAATGCCCCTAGCTAGGCATGATGGTTTCAATGATGCTCACATAAAGGATAAGAATTGAAACATAAAGAGAGCATCATGAAGAATATGAATTAGCACATTTAATCCTAACCCACTTCCTATGCATAGGGATTTTGTGAGCAAACAACTTGTGGGAACAAGAATCAACTTGCATAGGAAAGCAAAACAAGCATAACTTCAAAACTTTAAGCACATAGACAGGAAACTTGGTATTATTGCAATTCCTACAAGCATATGGTCCTCCCTCATAATAATTTTCAGTAGCATCATGAATAAATTAAACAATATAACCAGCACCTAAAGCATTCTTTTCATGATCTACAAGCATAGAAATTTTATTACTCTCCACACAAGCAAAATTCTTCTCATGAATAATAGTGGGAGCAAACTCAACAAAATAATTATCATGTGAGGCATAATCCAATTGAAAACAAAAATCATGATGACAAGTTTCATGAATATCATTATTCTTCATAGCATACAAGTCATCACAATAATCATCATAGATAGCAACTTTGTTCTCATAATCAATTGGAAACTCTTCCGGAACAGTGGATTCATCACAAAATAAAGGCATGACCTCTCCAAATCTACTTTCATCAATATAATCATCATAAATAGGAGGCATGCTTTCATCATAATAAATTTGCTCATCAAAACATGGGAGACAAAAAATATCATCTTCATCAAACATAGCTTCCCCAAGCTTGTGGCTTTGCATATCATTAGCATCATGGATATTCAAGGAATTCATACTAACAAAATTGCGATCATGCTCATCATTCAAATATTTAGTGCCAAACATTTTAATGCATTCTTCTTCTAGCACTTTGGCATAATTTTCCTTTCCATCATACTCACGAAAGATATTAAAAAGATGAAGCGTATGAGGCAAACTCAATTCCATATCTTTTTTGTAGTTTTATTTTATAAACTAAACTAGTGTTAAAAAAAGAAACAAAAAGATTCAATTACAAGATCTAAAGATATACCTTCAAGCGCTAACCTCCCCGGCAACGGCGCTAGAAAAGAGCTTGATATCTACTACACAACCTTCTTCTTGTAGACGTTGTTGGTCCTCCAAGTGCAGATGTTTGTAGGATAGTAGCAAATTTCCCTCAAGTGGATGACCTAAGGTTTATCAATCAGTAGGAGGCGTAGGATGAAGATGGTCTCTCTCAAGCAACCCTGCAACCAAATAACAAAGAGTCTCTTGTGTCCCAAACACACCCAATACAATGGTAAATTGTATAGGTGCACTAGTTCAGCGAAGAGATGGTGATACAAGTGGTATATGGATGGTAGATAAAGGTTTTTGTAATCTGAAAACATAAAAATAGCAAGGTAACTAATGATAAAAGTGAGCACAAACGGTATTGTAATGCGTTGAAACAAGGCACTCTTTGAGGTTCTATGTGTTGGTTGAATAGATGAATCTGAGATTGTGTGATGCATATCGTATAATCATACCCACGGATACTTGAGGTGACATTGGAGTATCTAGGTGACATTAGGGTTTTGGTTGATTTGTGTCTTAAGGTGTTATTCTAGTACGAACTCTAGGGCTGTTTGTGGCACTTATAGGAATAGCCCAACGGATTGATTGGAAAGAATAACTTTGAGGTGGTTTCGTACCCTACCATAATCTCTTCATTCGTTCTCTGCTATTAGTGACTTTGGAGTGAATCTTTGTTGCATGTTGAGGGATAGTTATATGATCCAATTATGTTATTATTGTTGAGAGGACTTGCACTAGTGAAAGTATGAACCCTAGGCCTTATTTCAACGCATTACAATACCGTTTGTGCTCACTTTTATCATTAGTTACCTTGCTATTTTTATATTTTCAGATTACAAAAACCTTTATCTACTACCCATATACCACTTGTATCACCATCTCTTCGCCGAACTAGTGCACCTATACAATTTACCATTGTATTGGGTGTGTTGTGGACACAAGAGACTCTTTGTTATTTGGTTGCAGGGTTGCTTGAGAGAGACCATCTTCATCCTACACCTCCTATGGATTGATAAACCTTAGGTCATCCACTTGAGGGAAATTTGCTACTGTCCTACAAACCTCTGCACTTGGAAGCCCAACAACGTCTACAAGAAGAAGGTTGTGTAGTAGACATCAAGCTCTTTTCTTGCACCGTTGCCGGGGAGGTTAGCTCTTGAAGGTATATCTTTAGATCTTGCAATCGAATATTTTTGTTTCTTGTTTTAGCACTAGTTTAGTTTATAAAAGAAAACTATAAAAAAATATGGAATTGAGTTTGCCTCATACGCTTCATCTTTTTAATATCTTTCGTGAGTATGATGGAAAATAAAATTGTGCCAAAGTGTTAGAAGAATAATGCATTAAAAAATTTGGCACTAAATCTTTGAATGATGAGCATGATTGCAATGATGTTAGTATGAACTCCTTGAATATCCATAGTACTAATGATGATTGCACTAGTTATGATGAAAATGTCTCCTATAAACATGTCAATTTTTGTGGAGTGCATTGGGTTTCCAAGTACACACCAAATAGGGAAGATGGATATTGCAAGAGGCATAATCATTTAGAAACTAAATGGTTGCAAGAAAGGCTAGAAGTTTGTGCTGAAAATTTAAATTTTCTTAGCCGTACTTGTGAACTTTGCAATGAACATGATCATTTCAGTACCCAATGCAAATTGTTTCATGATTGTATCGTGTCCAAAAATTGTGATGACTTGATTTCCCTTGCACATCATAATGAACTTAGTTTGCTCTACGGTTATGAAGAAATGAAACGTATAACTAAGGTTATTCCAGAATTTGCCCTTGATAGAGTTCTTCATTTTGATCTAGAGGAAATTTATATGTATTGTGCGGTGAATTGTATTGAAAATCCTTATATTTCCAATTACATAAAGAAAAGAAAACAAATAGAATATGAAGAGAATACTAATGAAAGGGAAGAGACTTCCCAATATCCTCCTATTATTTCTTATGATGAATCAGGTAACGAGGAGGAGCCTTCTATTCAACCAATCTCATTAATAAGGAGCTCCAAAAAGAGGATTGAACCCACACATGATGTGGTGAAGAAGAATAAAAGAAAAAGGAAGAGAGGTAAAAAGATATCTCTCCCAAACAATGCTGCTCCTATTACCGTTGTGACTCATGAAAATATAATTGTGGAAGATGATGCACTTGATGATGATCTTGTTATAACTATTGCTTGTTGTGATGATTATGATTGGGAAGATAATGATACTTCTTATGATCTTAAAAATCTTTTTGGCACTTGCTTGGAAGAATATGATAATTGCTATACTATAGGTGCTATCCATACTATTAATGATGAGAGTGATTATGCTTATGATATGAAAAGGCCCAAGCTTGGGGATGCTATGTTTGACGAAGATGATGTTTTTGAGAATATATTTGCTGCAATTAATGTTTGTCCCAAGCTTGGAGAAGCTATGTTTAATGAAGATGATATTTGTAGTCTCCCAAGTTTTGATATGCAAATTTATTATGATGACAGCATGCCTCCTATTTATGATGACTATTGCGATGACACTTATGCTATAAAGAGTAGTGATTGTTATATTTATAAAACTTTTCATGATTATGATTACCCATTTTCTTAACATTACTCTTTTAATGTGGAAACAATTTATAGTATTCGAGTCTCTTATGATACTCCCATTATTCCGAATGAGAAGAATTTTGCTTATGTGGAGAGTAGTAAATTTTCTATGCTTGTAGATCATGAAAAGAATGCTTTAGGTTCTGCTTATATTGTTGAATTCATTCATGATGCTGCTGAAAATTATTATGAGGGAGGAATATATGCTTGTAGGAATTGCAGTAATATCAAGTTCCCTCTCTATGTGCTTAAAGTTTTGAAGTTATGCTTGTTTTACCTTCCTATGCAAGTTGATTATTGTTCCCATAAGTTGTTTGCTCACAAAATCCCTATGCATAGGAAGTGGGTTAGGCTTAAATGTTCTAGACATATTCTTCATGATGCTCTCTTTTTGTTACAATTCTTATCTTTTATTTGAGCATCATTGAAATCATCATGCCTAGCTAGGGGCGTTAAACGATAGCGCTTGTTGGGAGGCAACCCAACTTTATTTTTGTTCCTTGATTTTTTGTTACTGTTTAGTAATAAATAATTCATTTAGCCTCTGTTTAGATGTGGTTTTATGCTTTTAATTAGTGTTTGTGCCAAGTAGAACCATTGGGAAGACTTGGGGAAAGTCTTTTTGATCTTGCTGTAAAAAACAGAAACTTTAGCGCTCACGAGAATTGCTGCCATTTTTTATTGGAGAGTGATATTTAGTTAATTATTTTTGAAGATGATTAATAGATAAATTACTCACGTCCAGAAATTTATTTTATAATTTTTGGGGTTCCAGAAGTTTGCGTTAGTTACAGATTACTACAGACTGTTCTGTTTTTGACAGATTCTGTTTTTCGTGTGTTGTTTGCTTATTTTAATGAATCTATGGCTAGTAAAAGAGTTTATAAACCATAGAAAAGTTGGAATAAAGTAGTTTTAACACAAATATAAATAAATAATGAGTTCATTACAGTAACTTGAAGTGGTGTTTTGTTTTCTTTCGCTAATGGAGCTTACGAGTTTTCTGTTATGTTTTGTGTTGTGAAGTTTTCAAGTTTTGGGTGAAGATTCGATGGACTATGGAATAAGGAGTGGAAAGAGCCTAAGCTTGGGGATCCCCAAGGCACCCCAAGGCAATATTCAAGGACAACTAAAAGCCTAAGCTTGGGGATGCCCCGGAAGGCATCCCCTCTTTCGTCTTCGTTTATCGGTAACTTTACTTGGAGCTATATTTTTATTTACCACATGATATGTGTTTTGCTTGGAGAGTCAATTTATTTTGTTAGGATTTGCTTGCTGTTTGAACAAAATACCAAGATCTGAAATTCTTAAATGTTAGAGAGTCTTCATATAGTTGCATAATTATTCAACTACTCATTGATCTTCACTTATACCTTTCGGAGTAGTTTGTTGTTGCTCTAGTGCTTCACTTATATCTTTTTAGAGCACGGTGGTGGTTTTATTTTATAGAAATAGGTGAACTCTCATGTGTCGCTTATATTATTTTGAGAGTCCTAAACAGCGTGGTAATTTTCTTTGGTTATGAATTTAGTCCTAATATGATGGGCATTCAAGAGGGATATAATAAAAACTTTCATATAAAGTGCATTGAATACTATGAGAAGTTTGATACTTGATGATTGTTTTGAGATATGGAGATGGTAATATTAGAGTCATGCTAGTTGAGTAGTTTTGAATTTGATGAATACTTGTAACGCCCGGGTAATTAAGCTACAGTGAACCTCTGCTAATGATGCCACGTCACCTCGATTACTATTCCTAATCTCGCGCTAGTTCGAAACTGATTCAAATTCAAATTCAAAATCAACCAAAGGATAAAAACTTTTCAAAATTTAAAACAAAAATGTTCGGGGTGTGTAAATAAATGCCTAGGAATTTATGGTGTGGGATCCATGCCTTTATAAAAGACCTAAATACTTAAAATGAATTAAAATAGAAAATAAAATAAATAAAGAAAACAAAATACAAAAATAAATAAATAAAAGGACCCCTCCCCCACTGGGCCAGACGGCCCAGCCGGCCAGGCCACCAACCGGCCCAACTGGGCAAATGCCCAGCCGGCCACCCCCTTTTTCCCTTATCCCCCCGCGACCCAAACCCTAACCCCCACGACCGCCCCCACTCGCCCCCTCCCCCAGTCGCTCTCCCCCCCTCCTCCCCGATCCAGATCGGATCGAGGGGACGAGCCCGCTTCCCCCCCACCTCGCGACGCCACCGCCCCGGATCTCCGTCGCCTAACCGCCTCCCCAGCGCCACGGGGCCGCCCCGTCGTCCTCGTCCACTCGTCGCCCGCCGCCGCCAGGATCACACGCCGCCTTGCCGGACGCCCCCCCGCCGGCCTGCTTCCTCTCCACCGCTCGTCCCCAACCTCCCCCTCAACCCCCGCTGCCCCGTTCCCTACGCTCCCCCGGTGAGGCCATGGCCTCCGCCCTCCTCCTACCCCTGTCGCTGCGCCCCTCCTCCCTCTCCGTTCGCCGGCCGCGCAGCTCGGCTGCGCCCGCGTGCCGGTGCTCACGCTCCGGGCCGCTCGCCGCCCCGTACCGTGGCCTCGTGCTCGCCGCGCACCGCAGCGCTGCTGCCGCTGCCCACCGCGACCTTGCCCCGCGCCGCCCCCGCTTCTGCTCTGCTGCCACTGCCCACCGCTCGCCGGGCCGAGCCCCCTCCACCCCGCGCACGCCCCGCGAGCCTCCTCCCCGCGGCTCTGCTGACGCCGCCGTGGCCTCGCCGCGCCCGGCGTGCCCCGCGCGTATTGGTGCCCGCCCTGCTCGCCCCACTGCGCTGCGCTGTTGCTGCCGCCTTTCCCCGCTCCTGCTGCTACGTGCGTCCGGCCCTGTTGCCGCCCCGCCGTGCCTGGCCGTCCGCCGCTGCTCCCGGCGGCTCCGGCGAGCCACCCCCGCGCGCATCGCCGCCTGCTGTGGTGCGGGTGCCCCAGCCCTGCTCGGGTCACCGCCCGCGCACCCCCTGGCCGCTGGCGCTCGCGCCCGCGAGCCCCGTGGCTCTGCTCCGCTCCATCCCCATGAGCCCGCGCCCGATAAACCCCCTGGGCCTATGACGAACGGGGCCCATGCCCAAAATGATTAAAAAAAAGTAAAAATAAAATAATAATAAGAAAAGAATTAAAAAAATATAATAATAATAAAAATAATTAATTAATTGATTAATTAATTAAGTAATTAATTAAGTTAATTAATTAATTATAATTAGATTAACCTGATCACTAATTAACCTAATTAACTGTTAGTTAATTAAAACAGAGTATGACGAACGGGACCCACCTGTCAGGTTGACCTGGTCAACTGCTGACGTCATGCTGACGTCATGATGACGTCAGCAGACACTATTCTGGATAATGTTGATTAAATTAAATAAATAAATCCTAAAAATGATTTAAATCTTTTAAAATTTATATAAAATAAACCGTAGCTCGGATGGAAAAACTTTGTACATGAAAGTTGCTCAGAACGACGAGACGAATTCGGATACGCAGCCCGTTCGTTCGCCACGCATCCATAACCTATCAAACTCGCAACTTTCCCCCTCCGGTTCACCGGTCCGAAAACGCGAAACACCGGGGATACTTTCCCGGATGTTATCCCCCTTCACCGGTATCACCTACTACCGCGTTAGGGCACCTCTAACGCCGTAACTTGTCATGTCATGCTTCACTATGCATATGCTTGCATTATATTTATTGTTTCTTCCCCCTCTTCTCTCTCTAGACACCGAGACCGACGCCGCTGCTACCCCGTACGACTACGGTGTTGACGACCCCTCTCTCTTGCCAGAGCAACCAGGCAAGCCCCCCCTTTGATCACCAGATATCGCCTACTCTTCTCTTACTGCTTGCATTAGAGTAGTGTAGCATGTTACTGTTTCCCGTTAATCCTATATTGATGCATAGCCTGTCCTTGCTACTACTGTTGATACCTTTACCTGCAATCCTCATGCTTAGTATAGGATGCTAGTTTATCATCAGTGGCCCTACATCCTTGTCCGTCTGCCATGCTATACTATCGGGCCGTGATCACACGGGAGTTGATCACGGGTATATACTATACTTTATACATGATACATGTGGTGACTAAAGACGGGTCGGCTTGAGGAGCACCCGCGAGTGGATCTTTGAGGCGGAGCGACAGGGCAGGTTCCGACCACCTAGGAGAGAGGTGGGCCTGGCCCTGGTCGGCGTTCGCGGATACTTGACACGCTTAACGAGATCTGGGTATTTGATCTGAGTCTGGCCATTTGGTCTATACGCACTAACCATCTACGCGGGAGTAGTTATGGGTATCCCGGCGTCGTGGTATCAGCTGAAGCCTTCTTGACGTCAGCGACGGAGCGGCGCGCGCTGGATTGGACTGGAACGCCACTAGGCTAGGTCTGCTTCCGGCCGCCCACGCAACGTGCAGGTGTGCTAAGGGCGATGGGCCCAGACCCCTGGGCGCTTAGGTTTAGACCGGCGTGCTGACCTCTCTGTTGGTCTAGGTGGGGCTGCGACGTGTTGATCTTCCGAGGCCGGGCATGACCCAGGAAAGTGTGTCCGGCCAAATGGGATCGAGCGTGTTGGGGTATGTGGTGCACCCCTGCAGGGAAGTTAATCTATTCGAATAGCCGAGATCTTTGGTAACAGGACGACTTGGAGTTGTACCTTGACCTTATGACAACTAGAACCGGATACTTAATAAAACACACCCTTCCAAGTGCCAGATACAACCGGTGGTCGCTCTCTCTCAGGGATACGAGGAGGGGATCGCCGGGTAGGATTATTGCTATACGATGATACTTGGAGGACTTCAGTCTACTCCCTTCTGCATGCTGCAAGACGGTGGCTGCCAGAAGCGTAGTCTTCGAAAGGATTAGTTATTCCCCTCTTATTCTGGCATTCTGCAGTTCAGTCCACATATGATACCCTTACTCCATTTGATACCCATGCATATGTAGTGTAGCTTCTTGCTTGCGAGTACTTTGGATGAGTACTCACGGTTGCTTTCTCCTTCCTTCCCTTTTCCTTCTTCCTGGTTGTCGCGACCAGATGTTGGAGCCCAGGAGCCAGACGCCACCGTCGACGACGACTCCTACTACACCGGAGGTGCCTACTACTACGTGGTGCCCGCTGACGACGACCAGGAGTAGTTTAGGAGGATCCCAGGCAGGAGGCCTGCGCCTCTTTCAATTTTTGTCCCAGTTTGTGCTAGCCTTCTTAAGGCAAACTTGTTTAACTTATGTCTGTACTCAGATATTGTTGCTTCCGCTGACTCGTCTATGATCGAGCTCTTGTATTCGAGCCCTCGAGGCCCATGGCTTGTAATATGATGCTTGTATGACTTATTTTATTTGTAGAGTTGTGTTATGATATCTTCCCGTGAGTCCCTGATCTTGATCGTACACGTTTGCGTGTATGATTAGTGTACGATTAAATCGGGGGCGTCACAAGTTGGTATCAGAGCCGACTGCCTGTAGGAACCCCCCCTTCCACACTCCTTGGCCGAAGTCGAGTCTAGACATTGCAAAAACTTTTACTAACTTGGCTGTGTGCCTTACGGGCCCACGTCGCCATCGGGTGGTGCTAGGATCTTTTACTCCTCGACCTTTACTCTGGGACTCTGAACTCTCTCCTACTCGGGTTAAACGATTTTACTAACTCTGACACTAGGGTCCCGTTACGACATTCACCCCAAAGTTGGATAAGCCCTAGTTGTTCTTTAGAGTAGTAATTGAACATTATCCACATTGTCATTTGACTCCTGTGAAAACATCTTTGTTTTCAGATGGAACCCACGAGGCAGGTCGTGCGCCACACGACGGCCATTGGTGCCTCAGGATCACCTGCGGTGTTGGTTGAGATGATGACCTATCTGGGTTATCGCTGGCACCCTGAGTACACCGTCTATGAGGAGTACCAGGACTTCAACCAGGAGCAGTACCGTGCCATCGTCCACCTCTACTCTCGAGAGTATGACTCCACTACCGTGCTGCACACTGCTCATGGTGTTGGAGTGACTATCGATATGGCGGTCCACGATGCTGCTTATGCTGCTCTGACACGTCTTCGTGGAGAGTATCAGGAGTTGGATACCTCCCCCTTCAGGCACGTTGCTATCGCATCCGATGTTGGTGCGGAGGGTTACTACACTGCTGCCTACTCCACTGTCACCCGAGAGCCCTTCTACCATCAGAACCTGGTTCTGCATGCTGATGGGCTGGATCGCGCTAACCGAGCTCTTCGCCACGAGTTGTACACCACTCGTCAGCACCTCTACCGTGCTCTGACACTGTTGCACCCCTATGTCCGATCTGGTGATCTATCGCGTTCTGCGGTCTACCCTGCTAGGACCGTGATGCCTCAGGGCGTCGGCTGGCCAGATGTGGGAGGCTACTCTCCTGCACTTGGTCCTCTTCTGCCACTTGAGCGTCAGGTTCTGCACCAGAGTACCCGCGGACCCCAGGTTGCCGACGTGGTGTACTCGATGCCACACTACCAGCTTTCAGGCTACATCTACCTCCGTAGTACCGCGTGGGACTGATGTAGACTTGCTTGTTAGTGTTAGATGCATTCGCCGCGAGCCTGCGTGCCGCCTATGATGTCTTAGTCTATGTACCAAACTCTGTGTAACGAACTCCATGCATGATCTCTTTCGTAAGATATGCCGACTACTATGTAGTATCTATCGTGCTGCTTTCGTTGTGCATGTTTCATCATGAATGACTCTTGTTATTTTTGCAAATTTCCCAATGCTGAACTACCCCTGTTAAATATTAGCAGGATGGTTAGACCAGGTGGTCGTGGTCGTGGTGGCAACGCCCCACCACCGCCTGAGTACATGGCTGGTATGGTCCAACAGCTTGAGATGAATCGCCAGTTCATGGAGAATATGATGGCTCAGTTTCCTCGCCCCAATATGAACCAGCAGCCAACCCCAGTAACTCTACAGGATTTCATGCGCCTGAACCCAACTGTGTACCGCAGCTCAACTCAGCCTCTGGATGCTGATGACTGGCTCCGTGACATCACCTATGAGATGGAGTCTGCTGAGGTAGCCCCTGCCAGCTATGTCACCTTTGCTTCCTTCTTCCTGAAGGGACCCGCAGCTCAATGGTGGGACAGCCACAGGCGTACACTGCCAGCTGGAACAATCATCACCTGGCCAGACTTCCAAGCTGCCTTCCGTGCTCGCTTCATTCCTCAGGGAGTCATGGACCGGAAGAAGTGTGAGTTCCGCAACCTCACCCAAGGCAACAAAACTGTGGAAGCTTACCAGCGGGAGTTTCTTGACTTGTCCCGCTATGCTGAAGAAGACATTGCAACTGATGCACGCAGACAGGAGAAGTTCCGTGATGGCCTTCAAGCTGACATCAAGCTCGCACTTCTAGTGCATGACTTTACTGATTTCGCCACCTTGGTGAACAAAGCCATCAACGTCGAAACTGGTCTGCAGGAATACCAGAGCTCTCACAGGCGCAACCGTGACACGGGCTCATCTTCGGGCCCGTCCTCGCAGAAGCGCAAGATATGGATTCCCAATAGCTTGTACCAGCCGGATGCACCTACCCCAAGGCAGACCTATGCTGCACCTCGTCTGCCTACTCCTCCGACTAGGCGGCCAAGACTCCCAGCTCCACCACCACAAGCTCCTGTTCCCACTCCCAATAATGGATTGTGCTTCAGGTGTGGACAACCAGGGCATCGTGCTAGGGAATGCAACCAGAACCCGAATCAACTGGCCCTTCCAGCAACTGGCCGTGGAAGCAACCAGCCCCGCAGCAACAATGCCAAGTCTTATGGTCATGTTCATGCCAACCACGTTGATCTGAGCGAAGCTCAAGACCAGCCTGCTACTGTGATGGGTACCCTCCTCGTAAATTCAGTACCAGCATCCATTTTATTTGATACAGGTGCATCGCATTCATTCATGTCAGAAGGTTTTGCATGCTTGCACGACATTAAATGTGAGAACATGGATGCTTCACTATTAGTACACACCCCTGCGGGCCAATGTCGAACCTCCATGATTTGCAACGACGTCCCTATAGAAATAGAAGGACTGGAATTCCTTGTCTCTCCCATCGTACTGAAGTCCTGTAGCATTGATCTCATTCTGGGAATGAATTGGTTAAAAGCGCATACTGCTTCTATAGTTTGCGCCACTAAGGTCGTCCATCTGCTACACCCTTCTGATGAAATAATAGCTTACCAAGC
Organism: Triticum urartu; assembly: GCF_056163025.1. Classification (NCBI taxonomy): domain Eukaryota; kingdom Viridiplantae; phylum Streptophyta; class Magnoliopsida; order Poales; family Poaceae; genus Triticum; species Triticum urartu. Next base: position 191,754,020 of record NC_141877.1, on the reverse strand, counting down.
TCATCTAGTTCAGAACGCCGAGGCACGACTTTATGCCTTGAATGCGTTGAACGCTGCACCACTCGAGGGCATTGAAAACATTCCCGTCGTTTGTGAATTCCAAGACGTCTTCCCAGAAGAACTTCCAGGGATTCCCCCTGCTAGAGCTGTCGAGTTCATCATCGACTTGAAACCTGGCACTACCCCTATAGCTAAACGACCCTACAAGATGCCGCCGCATGAACTCATTGAGCTTAAGGAGGAAATCGACAAATCTCTTACCAAAGGTTTCATTCGCCCAAGTTGCTCTCCTTGGGGAGCACCTTCTCTCTTTGTTAAGAAGAAGGATGGGACAAACCGATTAGTCCAAGACTACCGTCCTATAAACCAAGCTACCATTCAGAATAAATATCCTCTTCCTCGAATCAATGACCTTTATGATCAACTGGCTGGCTCATCAGTGTTCTCCAAACTCGACTTGAGGTTGGGTTACCACCAGATCCGTGTTCGTGAAGAGGACATCCCAAAAACCGCCTTCGTGACTCGGTATGGATCATATGAGTACACAGTCATGTCATTCGGCTTAACGAATGCTCCCGCCACCTTCTCTCGTCTGATGAATTATATATTCATGGATTACCTCGACAAGTTCGTCGTGGTTTATCTGGACGATATCCTTGTATTTTCCAAGAACGAGGAAGAACATGCTGGACATCTGCGTCTTGTGCTAGGGAAGCTTCGAGAACATCAACTGTATGCTAAGTATTCCAAGTGTGAATTCTGGCTCCCCGAAGTAACCTATCTTGGGCATGTCATCTCCAAGGATGGTATTGCCATCAACCCTGAACGAGTTCAAGCTATTCTCGATTGGACTCCTCCGAAGAACGTCAAGCAAGTCCGGAGTTTCCTCGGTCTCGCCAGCTACTGCCGTCGATTCGTCGAGAACTTCTCCAAGATTTCCAGGCCCCTGACTAATCTGTTGCATAAGGGTGTCAAGTTTGACTGGACAAACAAGTGTCAGGAAAGTTTCCAGGCGCTCAAAGACAAGTTGACTTCTGCCCCCGTACTTGCTCCACCTGATACTAAGAAGGACTTCGTCATTTACTGCGACGCTTCCTGTCAAGGATTAGGCTGTGTCCTAATGCAAGAGCACAGAGTGATTGCTTATGCCTCTCGTCAATTTCGCCCTCACGAAGAAAACTACCCAGTTCACGACCTCGAGCTTGCTGCTGTCATTCATGCACTGAAGCAGTGGCGACATTACCTTCTCGGTAATCGTTGCGAGATCTTCACCGACCATCAAAGTCTGAAGTATCTGTTTACTCAGCCAGATTTGAACCTACGCCAGCAAAGATGGATGGAGACTGTTGCAGACTTTGACGTGGGTATATCCTATACCCCCGGCAAGGCTAATGTAATGGCTGATGCCTTGAGCCACAAGTCTTACTGCAACCACCTCCAGGTCCACAAAGTTCAGCCCTCGCTTACCGAAGAATTTAGAAGGCTGAACCTCCATATTGTTCCCCCGGGATCACTCGCTCCCCCTCCCGAAGGTTTCCCCAAACAGAACCTCCATGTTGTTTCCAAGGGTTCTCTCAATACCCTGGTTGCGAAACCAGATCTTGTGGACACCATCAAATGGATACAGAAGTGTGACGATGAAGTCCTCAAGATTAAGCGCGACCTCAAAAGGGGAAAGCCCTCATTCTTCTCTATCGCCGACGATGGCGCCTTGTATTTCAAAGGCCGCCTAGTGGTACCGTGTTCAAAGAAAAACCTGGATAAGACTAAAAGGGTTATGCAAGAAGCCCATGATACGCCTCTGTCCATCCATCCTGGTAGTACAAAGATGTACCAGGATATTCGTCAAAGATTCTGGTGGTCTAATATGAAGCAGGACATTGCTCGTTATGTTGCTGAGTGTGACATTTGTCGCCGAATCAAAGCAGAGCATCAAAGGCCTGCTGGAACTCTGCAACCTATCTCTATTCCTGAATGGAAATGGGACCATGTTGAAATGGACTTCGTCACTGGATTTCCCAAATCTCAGAAAGGTAATGATGCTATTCTTGTCGTCATTGACCGGCTTTCCAAAGTTGCCCATTTTCTGGCGGTCAAAGACAATCACTGCTAGTCAGCTTGCTACTCTCTACATGTCCAGAATTGTTTCACTTCACGGTATTCCACTGGTTATCAGTTCGGACCGTGGCAGCTTATTCACCTCAAGATTCTGGGCAAGTTTCCAAGAAGCTATGGGGACTCATCTATCGTTCAGTACTGCGTTCCATCCTCAGTCACAAGGGCAAGTTGAACGTGTCAACCAAATTCTCGAAGACATGCTTCGAGCTTGTGTAATCTCATTCGGTAAGAAATGGGAGGAATCTCTTCCATATGCCGAGTTCTCTTATAATAATAGCTATCAAGCTAGTCTGAAGATGTCCCCCTTCGAAGTGCTATATGGACGAAAGTGTCGAACCCCTCTGAACTGGTCAGAAACTGGGGAACGTTCACTCTTCGGTCCGGATATTATCCAACAGGCCGAAGAACAAGTTCGCATTATTCGCGAGAATCTCAAGACTGCTCAGTCACGTCAGAAAAGTCAGTATGACCGTCATCACCAAGACATGGTCTATCAACCTGGCGAAAAGGCTTATCTTCGAGTTACACCAATGAAGGGTGCTCACCGCTTCGGGATCAAAGGCAAGCTAGCTCCTCGCTATATCGGTCCCTTCACTATTCTCGAAAGGCGTGGAAAGGTGGCATATCAACTGGAGCTTCCGCCGAACCTTTCTCAGGTTCACGATGTGTTCCATGTGTCACAACTACGCCGTTGCATCAAGGATCCAATCCGAGCGGTGGATCATGAAGTGCTCGAATTGCAACAGGACCTCTCTTATAAAGAGCATCCGGTCCGCATTCTTGACCAAGCTGAACGCCGCACCCGTCAGAAGGCGATCAAATTCCTCAAAGTCCAGTGGTCGAATCACTCTGAAGACGAAGCCACTTGGGAACGCGAGGATCGCCTGCGTGATGAATACCCCGCGTTGTTTCCTTCTACCTCCTAAATCTCGGGACGAGATTTCTTGTAGTGGAGGAGTTTTGTAACGCCCGGGTAAGTAAGCTACAGTGAACCTCTGCTAATGATGCCACGTCACCTCGATTACTATTCCTAATCTCGCGCTAGTTCGAAACTGATTCAAATTCAAATTCAAAATCAACCAAAGGATAAAAACTTTTCAAAATTTAAAACAAAAATGTTCGGGGTGTGTAAATAAATGCCTAGGAATTTATGGTGTGGGATCCATGCCTTTATAAAAGACCTAAATACTTAAAATGAATTAAAACAGAAAATAAAATAAATAAAGAAAACAAAATACAAAAAAAGGACCCCCCCACTGGGCCAGACGGCCCAGCCGGCCAGGCCACCAACCGGCCCAACTGGGCAAAGGCCCAGCCGGCCACCCCCTTTTCCCCTTATCCCCCCGCGACCCAAACCCTAACCCCCACGACCTCCCCCACTCGCCCCCTCCCCCAGTCGCTCTCCCCCCCCTCCTCCCCGATCCAGATCGGATCGAGGGGACGAGCCCGCTTCCCCCCCCCCACCTCGTGACGCCACCGCCCCGGATCTCCGTCGCCTAACCGCCTCCCCAGCGCCACGGTGCCGCCCCGTCGTCCTCGTCCACTCGTCGCCCGCCGCCGCCAGGATCACACGCCGCCTCGCCGGACGCCCCCCCGCCGGCCTGCTTCCTCTCCACCGCTCGTCCCCGACCTCCCCCTCAACCCCCGCTGCCCCGTTCCCTACGCTCCCCCGATGAGGCCATGGCCTCCGCCCTCCTCCTACCCCTGTCGCTGCGCCCCTCCTCCCTCTCCGTTCGCCGGCCGCGCAGCTCGGCTGCGCCCGCGTGCCGGAGCTCACGCTCCGGGCCGCTCGCCGCCCCGTACCGTGGCCTCGTGCTCGCCGCGCACCGCAGCGCTGCTGCCGCTGCCCACCGCGACCTTGCCCCGCGCCGCCCCCGCTTCTGCTCTGCTGCCACTGCCCACCGCTCGCCGGGCCGAGCCCCCTCCACCCCGCGCACGCCCCGCGAGCCTCCTCCCCGCGGCTCTGCTGACGCCGCCGTGGCCTCGCCGCGCCCGGCGTGCCCCGCACCTATTGGTGCCCGCCCTGCTCGCCCCACTGCGCTGCGCTGTTGCTGCCGCCTTTCCCCGCTCCTGCTGCTACGTGCATCCGGCCCTGTTGCCGCCCCGCCGTGCCTGGCCGTCCGCCGCTGCTCCCGGCGGCTCCGGCGAGCCACCCCCGCGCGCATCGCCGCCTGCTGTGGTGCGGGTGCCCCAGCCCTGCTCGGGTCACCGCCCGCGCAGCCCCTGGCCGCTGGCGCTCGCGCCCGCGAGCCCCGTGGCTCTGCTCCGCTCCATCCCCGTGAGCCCGCGCCCGATAAACCCCCTGGGCCTATGACGAACGGGGCCCATGCCCAAAATAATTAAAAAAAGTAAAAATAAAATAATAATAAGAAAAGAATTAAAAAAATGTAATAATAATAAAAATAATTAATTAATTGATTAATTAATTAAGTAATTAATTAAGTTAATTAATTATAATTAGATTAACCTAATCACTAATTAACCTAATTAACTGTTAGTTAATTAAAACAGAGTATGACGAACGGGACCCACCTGTCAGGTTGACCTGGTCAACTGCTGACGTCATGATGACGTCAGCAGACACTATTCTGGATAATGTTGATTAAATTAAATAAATAAATCCTAAAAATGATTTAAATCTTTTAAAATTTATATAAAATAAACCGTAGCTCGGATGGAAAAACTGTGTACATGAAAGTTGCTCAGAACGACGAGACGAATTCGGATACGCAGCCCGTTCGTTCGCCACGCATCCCTAACCTATCAAACTCGCAACTTTCCCCCTCCGGTTCACCGGTCCGAAAACGCGAAACACCGGGGATACTTTCCCGGATGTTATCCCCCTTCACCGGTATCACCTACTACCGCGTTAGGGCACCTCTAACGCCGTAACTTGTCATGTCATGCTTCACTATGCATATGCTTGCATTATATTTATTGTTTCTTCCCCCTCTTCTCTCTCTAGACACCGAGACTGACGCCGCTGCTACCCCATACGACTACGGTGTTGACGACCCCTCTCTCTTGCCAGAGCAACCAGGCAAGCCCCCCCTTTGATCACCAGATATCGCCTACTCTTCTCTTACTGCTTGCATTAGAGTAGTGTAGCATGTTACTGTTTCCCGTTAATCCTATACTGATGCATAGCCTGTCCTTGCTACTACTGTTGATACCTTTACCTGCAATCCTCATGCTTAGTATAGGATGCTAGTTTATCATCAGTGGCCCTACATCCTTGTCCGTCTGCCATGCTATACTATCGGGCCGTGATCACACGGGAGTTGATCATGGGTATATACTATACTTTATACATGATACATGTGGTGACTAAAGACGGGTCGGCTTGAGGAGCACCCGCGAGTGGATCTTTGAGGCGGAGCGACAGGGCAGGTTCCGACCACCTAGGAGAGAGGTGGGCCTGGCCCTGGTCGGCGTTCGCGGATACTTGACACGCTTAACGAGATCTGGGTATTTGATCTGAGTCTGGCCATTTGGTCTATACGCACTAACCATCTACGCGGGAGTAGTTATGGGTATCCCGGCGTCGTGGTATCAGCCGAAGCCTTCTTGACGTCAGCGACGGAGCGGCGCGCGCTGGATTGGACTGGAACGCCACTAGGCTAGGTCTGCTTCCGGCCGCCCACGCAACGTGCAGGTGTGCTAAGGGCGATGGGCCCAGACCCCTGGGCGCTTAGGTTTAGACCGGCGTGCTGACCTCTCTGTTGGTCTAGGTGGGGCTGCGACGTGTTGATCTTCCGAGGCCGGGCATGACCCAGGAAAGTGTGTCTGGCCAAATGGGATCGAGCGTGTTGGGGTATGTGGTGCACCCCTGCAGGGAAGTTAATCTATTCGAATAGCCGAGATCTTCGGTAACAGGACGACTTGGAGTTGTACCTTGACCTTATGACAACTAGAACCGGATACTTAATAAAACACACCCTTCCAAGTGCCAGATATAACCGGTGGTCGCTCTCTCTCAGGGATACGAGGAGGGGATCACCGGGTAGGATTATTGCTACGCGATGATACTTGGAGGACTTCAGTCTACTCCCTTCTGCATGCTGTAAGACGGTGGCTGCCAGAAGCGTAGTCTTCGAAAGGATTAGTTATTCCCCTCTTATTCTGGCATTCTGCAGTTCAGTCCACATATGATACCCTTACTCCATTTGATACCCATGCATATGTAGTGTAGCTTCTTGCTTGCGAGTACTTTGGATGAGTACTCACGGTTGCTTTCTCCTTCCTTCCCTTTTCCTTCTTCCTGGTTGTCGCGACCAGATGTTGGAGCCCAGGAGCCAGACGCCACCGTCGACGACGACTCCTACTACACCGGAGGTGCCTACTACTACGTGGTGCCCGCTGACGACGACCAGGAGTAGTTTAGGAGGATCCCAGGCAGGAGGCCTGCGCCTCTTTCAATTTTTGTCCCAGTTTGTGCTAGCCTTCTTAAGGCAAACTTGTTTAACTTATGTCTGTACTCAGATATTGTTGCTTCCGCTGACTCGTCTATGATCGAGCTCTTGTATTCGAGCCCTCGAGGCCCATGGCTTGTAATATGATGCTTGTATGACTTATTTTATTTGTAGAGTTGTGTTATGATATCTTCCCGTGAGTCCCTGATCTTGATCGTACACGTTTGCGTGTATGATTAGTGTACGATTAAATCGGGGGCGTCACAAGTTGGTATCAGAGCCGACTGCCTGTAGGAACCCCCCTTCCACACTCCTTGGCCGAAGTCGAGTCTAGACATTGCAAAAACTTTTACTAACTTGGCTGTGTGCCTTACGGGCCCACGTCGCCATCGGGTGGTGCTAGGATCTTTTACTCCTCGACCTTTACTCTGGGACTCTGAACTCTCTCCTACTCGGGTTAAACGATTTTACTAACTCTGACACTAGGGTCCCGTTACGACATTCACCCCAAAGTTGGATAAGCCCTAGTTGTTTCATACATGTCACTCATGAGTCATTGCACATCCCGATACACCACTGGAGGCATTCATATAGAGTCATATCTTGTCCTAAGTATCGAGTTGTAATTCTTGAGTTGTAAGAAAATAGAAGTGTGATGATCATCATTATTAGAGCATTGTCCCAGTGAGGAAAGGATGATGGAGACTATGATTCCCCCACAAGTCGTGATGAGACTCCAGACGAAAAGAAAAGAGGCCAAAGAAGCCCAAATAATAATAATAAAGGCCATAAAAAAGAGAAGGCCCAAATAAAATAAAATAAATGAGAGAAAAAGAGAGAAGGGGCAATGCTACTATCCTTTTACCACACTTGTGCTTCAAAGTAGCACCATGATCTTCATGATAGAGAGTCTCCTATGTTGTCACTTTCATATACTAGTGGGAATCTTTCGTTATAGAACTTGGCTTGTATATTCCAATGATGGGCTTCCTCAAAATGCCCTAGGTCTTCGTGAGCAAGCGAGTTGGATGCACACCCACTAGTTTATTTTCTTGAGCTTTCATACATTTAGAGCTCTAGTGCATCCGTTGCATGGCAATCCCTACTCACTCACATTGATATCTATTGATGGGCATCTCCATAGCCTGTTGATACGCCAAGTTGATGTGAGACTATCTTCTCCCTTTTTTGTCTTCTCCACAACCACCATTCTATTCCACATATAGTGCTATGTCCACGGCTCACGCTCATATATTGCGTGAAGATTTAAAAGGTTTGAGAACATCAAAAGTATAAAACAATTGCTTGGCTTGTCATCGGGGTTGTGCATGATTTAAATACGTTGTGTGGTGAAGATGGAGCATAGCCAGACTACATGATTTTGTAGGGATAACTTTCTTTGTCCATGTTATTTTGAGAAGACATGATTGCTTTGTTAGTATGCTTGAAGTATTATTATTTTTATGTCAATATTAAACTTTTGTCTTGAATCTTATGGATCTGAATATTCTTGCCACAATAAAGAGAACTACATGGATAAATATGTTAGGTAGCATTCCACATCAAAAAATCTGTTTTATCATTTACCTACTCGAGGAAGAGCAGGAATTAAGCTTGGGGATGTTGATACGTCTCGAATGTATCTATAATTTTTGATTGTTCCATGCTATTATATTATCAACCTTGGATGTTTTATATGCATTTATATGCTATTTTATATGATTTTTCGGACTAACCTATTAACCTAGAGCCCAGTGCTAGTTTCTGTTTTTTTTCCTTATTTTAGAGTATCGTAGAAAAGGAAAATCAAACGGAGTCCAATTGACCTGAAACTTCACGGAACTTATTTTTGGAACGGAAGCAATCCAGAAGACTTGGGGTCTACGTAAGGGAAGCAACGAGGAAGGCACGAGGCAAGGGGGGCGCGGCCACCCCCCCTGGGCGCGCCCTCCACCCTCGTGGGGCCCTCGTGGCTCCCCTGACGTACTTCTTCCTCCTATATAGACCAATATACCCTAAAACCATCGGGGAGCACAATAGATCGGGAGTTCCGCCGCCAGAAACCTCCGTAGCCACCGAAAACCAATCTAGACCCGTTCCGGCACACTGCCGAAGGGGGAATCCCTCTCCGGTGGTCATTTTCATCATCCCGGTGCTCTCCATGATGAGGAGGGAGTAGTTCTCCCTCGGGGCTGAGGGTATGTACCAGTAGCTATGTGTTTGATCTCTCTCTCTCTCGTGTTCTTGAGGTGATACGATCTTGATGTATCGCGAGCTTTGCTATTATAGTAGGATCTTATGATGTTTCTCCCCCTCTACTCTCTTGTAAAGGATTGAGTTTTCCCTTTGAAGTTATCTTATCGGATTGAGTCTTTAAGGATTTGAGAACACTTGATGTATGTCTTATGTGGGATACCCATGGTGACAATGGGGTATTCTATTGATCCACTTGATGTATGTTTTGGTGATCAACTTGCGGGTTTCGCCCATGAACCTATGCATAGGGGTTGGCACACGTTTTCGTCTTGACTCCCCGGTAGAAACTTTGGGGCACTCTTTGAGGTTCTATGTGTTGGTTGAATAGATGAATCTGAGATTGTGTGATGCATATCGTATAATCATACCCACGGATACTTGAGGTGACATTGGAGTATCTAGGTGACATTAGGGTTTTGGTTGATTTGTGTCTTAAGGTGTTATTCTAGTACGAACTCTAGGGCTGTTTGTGGCACTTATAGGAATAGCCCAACGGATTGATTGGAAAGAATAACTTTGAGGTGGTTTCGTACCCTACCATAATCTCTTCGTTCGTTCTCCGCTATTAGTGACTTTGGAGTGACTCTTTGTTGCATGTTGAGGGATGCTACCTCTTGAGCACTGCGTTGGTTTTCCCCGAAGAGGAAGGGATGATGCAGCAAAGTAGCGTAAGTATTTCCCTCAGTTTTTGAGAACCAAGGTATCAATCTAGTAGGAGGCTACGCGCGAGTCCCTCGTACCTGCACAAAACAAATAAATCCTCGCATCCAACGCGAATAGGGGTTGTCAATCCCTACACGGCCACTTACGAGAGTGAGATCTGATAGATATGATAAGATAATATTTTTGGTTTTTTGTGACAAAGATGCAAAGTAAAATAAAGGCAAAGTAAAAAAGCAAAGGAAATAACTAAGTAGTAGGAGATTAATATGATAAAGATAGACCCGGGGGCCATAGGTTTCACTAGTGGCTTCTCTCGAGAGCATAAGTATTCTATGGTGGGTGAACAAATTACTGTTGAGCAATTGACAGAATTGAGCATACTTATGAGAATATCTAGGTATGATCATGTATATAGGCATCACGTCCGAGACAATTAGACCGACTCCTGCCTGCATCTACTACTATTACTCCACTCATCGACCGCTAACCAGCATGCATCTAGAGTATTAAGTTAAAAACAGAGTAACGCCTTAAGCAAGATGACATGATGTAGAGGGATAGACTCATGCAATATGATGAAAACCCCATCTTGTTATCCTCGATGGCAACAATACAATACGTGCCTTGTTGCCCCTAATGTCACTGGGAAAGGACACCGCAAGATTGAACCCAAAGCAAAAGCACTTCTCCCATTGCAAGAAAGATCAATCTAGTAGGCCAAACCAAACTGATAATTCGAAGAGACTTGCAAAGATAACCAATCATACATAAAAGAATTCAGAGAAGATTCACATATTATTCATAGATAGACTTGATCATAAACCCACAATTCATCGATCTCAACAAACACACCACAAAAAGAAGATTACATCGAATAGTTCTCCACAAGAGAGGGGGAGAACATTGTATTGAGATCCAAAAAGAGAGACGAAGCCATCTAGCTAATAACTATGGACCCGTAGGTCTAAAGTAAACTACTCACACTTCATCGGAGAGGCTATGGTGTTGATGTAGAAGCCCTCCGTGATCGATGCCCCCTCCGGCGGAGCTCCGGAACAAGCCCCAGGATGGGATCTCGTGGATACAGAAAAGTTGCGGTGGTGGAATTAGGTTTTTGGCTCCGTATCTGATCGTTTGGGGGTACATAGGTATATATAGGAGGAAGGAGTACGTCGGTGGAGCAACAGGGGGGCCACGATGGTGGAGGGCGCACCGGGGGGTAGGCGCGCCCCCCTACCTCGTGGCCTCCTCTTTTGTGTCTTGACGTAGGGTCCAAGTCTCCCAGGTCTTGTTCGTTGAGAAAATCACGTTCCCGAAGGTTTCATTCCGTTTTGACTCCGTTTGATATTCCTTTTCTTCGAAACCCTAAAACACGCAAAAAACAGCAATTCTGGGTTGGGCCTCCGGTTAATAGGTTAGTCCCAAAAATAATATAAAAGTCGATAATAAATCCCAATAATGTCCAAAACAGTAGATAATATAGCATGGAGCAATCAAAAATTATAGATACGTTGGAGACGTATCAAGCATCCCCAAGCTTAATTCCTGCTCATCCTCGAGTAGGTAAATGATAAAAACAGAATTTTTGATGCGGAGTGCTACTTGGCATAATTTTTAATATAATTCTTCCTAATTGTGGTATGAATATTCATATCCGAAAGATTCAAGACAAAAGTTTAATATTGACATAAAAATAATAATACTTCAAGCATACTAACTAAGCAATTGTGTCTTCTCAAAATAACATGGCCAAAGAAAGTTATCCCTACAAAATCATATAGTCTGGCTATGCTCCATCTTCACCACACAAAATATTTAAATCATGCACAACCCCGATGACAAGCCAAGTAATTGTTTCATACTTTTGACATTCTCAAAACTTTTTCAATTTTCACGCAATACATGAGCGTGAGCCATGGACATAGCACTATAGGTGGAATAGAACAGTGGTTGTGGAGAAGACAAAAAGGGGAAGATAGTCTCACATCAACTAGGCGTATCAACGGGCCATGGAGATGCCCATCAATAGATATCAATGTGAGTGAGTAGGGATTGCCATGCAACGGATGCACTAGAGCTATAAGTATATGAAAGCTCAAAAAGAAACTAAGTGGGTGTGCATCCAACTTGCTTTCTCATGAAGACCTAGGGCATTTTGAGGAAGCCCATCATTGGAATATACAAGCCAAGTTCTATAATGAAAAATTCCCACTAGTATATGAAAGTGATAACATGAGAGACTCTCTACTATGAATATCATGGTGCTACTTTGAAGCACAAGTGTGGTAAAAGGATAGTAACATTGTCCCTTCTCTCTTTTTCTCTCATTTTTTATTTGGGCCTTTTCTATTTTTTTATGGCCTCTTTTCTTTCTCACTTTTTTTATTTTTCGTCCAGAGTCTCATCCCGACTTGTGGGGGAATCATGGTCTCCATCATCCTTTCCTCACTGGGACAATGCTCTAATAATGATGATCATCACACTTTTATTTTTCTTACAACTCAAGAATTACAACTCGATACTTAGAACAAAATATGACTCCATATGAATGCCTCCAGCGGTGTACCGGGATATGCAACGACTCATGAGTGACATGTATGAAAGAATTATGAATGGTGGCTTTTCCACAAATATGATGTCGACTACATGATCATACTAAGCAATATGACAATGATGGAGTGTGTCATAATAAACGGAACGGTGGAAATTTTCATGGCAATATATCTCGGAATGGCTATGGAAATGCCATAATAGGTAGGTATGGTGGTTGTTTTGAGGAAGGTATATGGTGGGTGTATGATACCGGCGAAAGGTGAGCGGTATTAGAGAGGCTAGCAAAGGTGGAAGGGTGAGAGTGTGTATAATCCATGGACTCAACATTAGTCATAAAGAACTCATATACTTACAAGTTATCAAAGCAAAGTATTACATGCATACTCCTAGGGGGATAGATTGGTAGGAAAAGACCATCGCTCGTCCCCGACCGCCACTCATAAGGAAGACAATCAAAAAATAAATCATGCTCCGACTTCATCACATAACGGTTCACCATACGTGCATGCTACGGGAATCACAAACTTTAACACAAGTATTTCTCAAATTCACAACTACTCAACTAGCACAACTTTAATATCACCATCTTCATATCTCAAGACAATTATCAAGCATCAAACTTCTCATTGTATTCAACACACTCATAAGAAAGTTTTATTATTAATCTTGTATACCAAGCATATTAGGATTTTAAGCAAATTACCATGCTATTTAAGGACTCTCAAAATAATCTAAGTGAAGCATGAGAGATCAATAGTTTCTATAAAACAAATCCACCACCATGCTCTAAAAGATATAAGTGAAGCACTAGAGCAAAACTATATAACTCAAAAGATATAAGCGAAGCACATAGAGTATTCTAAAAAATTCCAAATCATGTATGGATCTCTCAAAAGGTGTGTACAGCAAGGATGATTGTGGTAAACTAAGAAATAAAGACTCAAATCATACAAGACGCCATGTGTCAAATAAAAATATAGCTCCAAGTAAAGTTACCGATAGAAGTAGACGAAAGAGGGGATGCCTTCCGGGGCATCCCCAAGATTTGGCTTTTAGGTGTCCTTAGATTATCTTGGGGGTGCCATGGGCATCCCCAAGCTTAGGCTCTTGCGTAACACCCCGTATGTAACCTACCTTATTTGTATTCCAACTCTTGCCATTTCCGGCACTAAGTTATGTTATTTCCTCGTTGTTGGGTTTTTGTCTCCGTGTGCTTTTTTCGTTGTCATGCATCTCATATCATGTCATCATGTGCATTGCATTTGCATACGTGTTCGTCTCATGCATCCGAGCATTTTCCCCGTTGTCCGTTTTGCATTCCGGCGCTCCTATGCCCTCCGGTGTCCCTTTCTACCTCTTTTCGTGTGCGGGTGTTGAACATTCCCGGATTGGACTGAGACTTTTCATGCGAACTTGGTTTACTACCGGTAGACCGCATGTCAAGTTTTGTGCCATTTGGACTTCGTTTGGTACTCCAACAGTTAACCGAGGGACCGAAAAGGCCTCGTGTGTGTTGCAGCCCAACACCTCTCCAAAGTGGCCCAAAACCCACCTAAACCCCCTCCATCACCTAGGTCGTTTGATCACGATCGCGCAGCCGCAAACCGCACCTCATTTGGAGCTTCCTAACTCCCTCTACCTCTATAAATAGGTCCATCCCTGAAAATTCCGGGTCTCCTCCACCCCTAACCCTAAAAATCAGCTCCGCCGCCATCGAACACGTCCGGCCGCAACCGGACTCGTCCGCCCGCCGCGCCCAGCCAGCCATGCGCCGCCATGTGGCACCGCCGGCCTCCTCCGCCGCCAGGCCTGTGTGGCCCAGCGCCAGCCCTCTCCTCCGCCGACCGGGCCGGAACCGCTCGACGCCCGCGCCCGCGTCTACCTCCTCACGCCCGAGCGCCGCCACCTCGCCTAACCGTCGCCGCCACGCCCTCGCCGGCGACCGCCGACCCCGCCGCTGTCGACCTCCGCCGTGGCAGCGCCCCCTCGACGCCTGCGCCGCTCGAGGCGGTCCCGTCTCCGCCGCGCCTCGCCGCAACATCACCGTCCGGCGCCGCCTCCTACACGCTGTCGACCCGCCCCGGCCGGCCGCTTCCTCTCCGGTTAACCCCAAGTCCAGTGACGAACTCCATCTCCGGCGAACTGCTACAGTGCTCCGGCGAGATCTGGATCCAGATCTAGATCCACATCGGTTGACCTAATGTGCCCTATCCCAGATATTTTATGCATACTTTGACACATCATAACTTCATCACTGTGGCTCCGATTCGTGCGTGTAGCATATCAAAATGTTCGTCTCGACGAGTACTCCATTTCATCTCATTGCATCATTTTCATTTGAGCTCATCTTGATGGCCAAAATGTTGTTGGAAGAGGGCTATGTGATGTTAGTTTTAGATCCTTATCAGCATTTGCACTTTTGTCATTTTTGCCATGATTAATGTGTGCATGCTATGAACTTGAGCTCTACATGTGTTTTGGAGTATGCCATGTCATCTTTACAGGGGTGTATGCCATGTATTTTTGTGATCTCTGTGGTGACTAGCACAAGCATGCAAAGTAGCTCACTTAATGTTGTTGATTTCAGGGACTTAGAAATATTCTAAGTCTCTGCCCTGTCTTTATTGTTATGCCATGTGTTCATGTTGATACCTATTTATCCGTGCCTCTTTTGAGCATGATCAGTAAGGATGTTTTGTAGATATTGTGGTGCTCTATCCATCCATGTCTTTGTTTGCATTTATGGAGCACCCTAGCTTGAGTCAATCGAGCTCTACTTTTGCTATAAAATGTTCCTGGCAGATTGTTAACATGTTTAGCACTTTTGCCGAGTGTGTTGTAGTTGATCCATGCATGCTATGATGTTGTTCTTCCCATGTCTAGCTTCTATGGCATGTCTACTTGCTGGGTGTATGCTTAGTTTGTCATGCAATTCCTCGTAGTGAGTGCATTGAGCTCGTGAACATGCCTACTTGTTATCTGTTTTCTCATGTTCCAGTTTTTCACTAAGTCTGAATTTGTTAACGATAATTGCTATGTTCGTGTGGTTGCAATTGTATTTTTTGATCCCTTTTGGCTTATGGTCAGTAAGGGACTTTTGTTGTATGATTTGCGTAGCTTCATGCCATGCCTTGCTTTGCCATGATATGTTCCTGTAGCATGTAGTTTTCTTGCTCTAAAGCACTGTTCAAGATATCTTCCAATATTCCGATAAATCGGTCGATTTATCGCTTACCGTTGTCTGACCGATAAGATAAATCGGCTGATAAATCAGCCGATATGGCGATAAATAGGCCGATATGCCGATAAACTGGCCGATTTACCCCTTATCATGGGTCGACCGATAAGTTCCCGATAAGCGATATCCCCAACATTGCTCTAAAGATTGCTTCCTGATGTTAAATTCCTGACATGCTGTTAATTTCACTAAGTCTGAAACCTGATATCTTTTGCACTTTTGCCATGCTTGTTTGAACCTGCTATTGAGTGAATTAGCCGTAGCTCAGTGTTCATCTTTTGTCAAGCATCTTGAGTGGATCCATGCCATGTATTTTGTTTTCATGTTGGAGTGTTGTAGCATGTTGTTCTTGATGCATTTAGATGGTCTCGTGCTGTTAATCGCAGACCGGTGCCATATTTGTTTTGCTTGTCATTTACAAACCGTGCATCCGATTCCGGAGATCTTTATATCGATTTGAACCAAAATCAACTCCTCTTTCCAGTGGCACTCTTGTATTACCAAGTTGAAGCCAGGTTCAATCATTCCTTTCCAAATCATGCATATGCACCGCATACCGCATCCCACATCTCATGACATGTTTTGCATCATGTTGCTTGTGCATTGCATGTGGTTGATTGTGTTCTCCCTTTGCTTGTGTTTTGCTTTGGGTAGAGCCGGGAGACAAGTACGTGATCGAGGAGCCCGTTGAGTACGCTTACGAGGATCAAGTCAACTCAGAGAACTTTGCAGGCAAGATGACCATACCCTCGAAATAACTTCTATCTTTGCTTGCTAGATGCTCGCTCTTTTGCTATGCCTATGCTACGATACCTACCACTTGCTTATCATGCCTCCCATATTGCCATGTCAAACCTCTAACCCACCATGTCCTAGCAAACCATTGTTTGGCTATGTTACCACTTTGCTCAGCCCCTCTTATAGCGTTGCTAGTTGCAGGTGAAGATTGGAGTTGTTCCTTGTTGGAACATGTTTATTGTTAGGATATCATTATTATATCTTGTCTATTTTAATGCACCTATATATTTGGTAAAGGGTGGAAGGCTCGGCCTTATGCCTGGTGTTTTGTTCCACTCTTGCCGCCCTAGTTTCCGTCATACCGGTGTTATGTTCCTTGATTTTGCATTCCTTACATGGTTGGGTTATAATGGGAACCCCTTGACAGTTTGCCTTGAATAAAAATCCTCCACCAATGCCCAACATTGGTTTTACCATTTTCCACCTAGCCTCTTTTTCCCTTGGGTTTATGGAGCCCGAGGGTCATCTTTATTTAAACCCCCCGGGCCAGTGCTCCTCTGAGTGTTGGTCCAAACTAGAGCCCTCTGCAGCGCCCCCTCGGGGAAACTCGAGGTTTGGTTTTAGTTGTACAGAGCACTCATCTGAGTGTGCCCTGAGAACGAGATATGTGCAGCTCCTATCAGGATTTGTCGGCACATTCGGGCGGTGTTGCTGGACTTGTTTTACCATTGTCGAGATGTCTTGTAACCGGGATGCCGAGTCTGATCGGATTGTCTTGGGAGAAGGAATATCCTTCGTTGACGGTGAGAGCTTGTGATGGGCTAAGTTGGGACTCCCTTGCAGGGATTTGATCTTTCAAAAACCGTGCCCGCGGTTATGGGCAGATGAGAATTTGTTAATGTCCAGTTGTAGAAGACTTGAACTTAACTTAATTAAAATGAATCAACTGAGTGTGTGGCCGTGATGGTCTCTTTTCGGCGGAGTCCGGGAAGAGAACACGGTCTCATGTTATGCTTGATCGTAGGTTGTTCTAGGATCACTTCTTGACCATAGTTCATCGACCGTGCCTTTGCCTTCTCTTCTCGCTCTCATTTGCGTATGTTAGCCACCATATATGCTAGTCGCTTGCTGCATCTCCACCTCATACTTTTACCCTTCCTATAAGCTTAAATAGTCTTGATCGCGAGGGTGTGAGATTGTTGAGTCCCCGTGACTCACAGATTCCTTCCAAAACCAGATGTAGGGACCAATGATACCATTCCAGGAGATTCACTGAGCTCAAGTGGGAGTTCGATGAGGACTCAGGACGATACTACGTGTCTTTCCTAGATGATCAGTAGTGGTGCCCAGTTGGGGCGATCGGGGATTATGTTGCATTTGGGGTTTATCTTTATTTTGGTTCCATAGTCGGACCTTGAGTGTATCTGGATGAATGTAATGACTTATTTATGCAGTGTGGCGTGGCGAGTGTAAGCCAACTATGTATCCTTTTCCCTTATTGTATTACATGGGTTGTTGTGAAGATTACCTCACTTGCGACATTGCTTTCAATGTGGTTATGCCTCTAAGTCGTGCTTCGACACGTGGGAGATATAGCCGCATCGAGGGCGTTACAAGTTGGTAATCAGAGCCTTCCACGACCTTAGGAGCCCCCTGCTTGATTGAATCACTGGCGTTGTTGAGTCTAGAAAAATGTTTTGAGTCATTTAGGATTATATATATCGGAGAGTAGGATTCTTTTTACTCCTCGGTCCCTTCGTCGCTCTGGTGAGGCATCCTGACGTAGAGTTTTGACTCTTCTCTTCTCAAATTTCACTAAAAAAAATTAGGATCACGTGGGTATCTTGGAATCGTTCCAATGGTTTTGTGACGATAACATTGTTCTTGGTGCCTCCTGACATTTAGGGGTTGTGGCAGTGTCCCGGGGAGTTGAGCTCCGAGGTGTTGTCGTCACAATTTTATCATTGCAATTCTGGAATACCTGAGTTTCGCCGACATCGAAAATCTCTTTTATGCAGTTGTTGGTGAGATAACCTCGACGCCACCCAGTACTGGGGCAAGAGTTCGGGAGTATCGCCATAACTCGTATAACGGATGCTTTTCGAAGGTTGAGGTAAATGATTTCCGAAGGTTTCTTGGTTATGTGTTGAAGGATGGATACAGCTGGATGTAGGATTTGCTAGCTTTGGGTGAGATATTATGCTTCCCCTGTATCCCCAACACCTGATTGCATAACCGGAAAGGTTCAGGAGTTTCATAGGTGGGAATTCTTGTAGCTCTAGTAATTCTTCCGCGGATATTTGGTTTGTGATTGGGTAATCCTCACCAAGTATTTGTTCTTGTTCGTACATTGTTGTTTTATTCTTCTACCTCTATCTAAGTGGCTTCTCAATTTATGGAAATGTGACCATTTTAATTGGAATGCATTCTTTCATTTTGTTTGGATGTTAAGACTATATGTTGCAATTTCGATCCATTTGATTTAGCTTGATTATATGTCTGTCAAGATGCTAATGGATGTCACCCTCTTCAGGATGGCTCCTCCAACGCGCACGACTCTCAATCCTGATCCGCCACCACCACCTCCACCTCCGGAGGCATGGCAAGCTGTGATGGCCGCTACCAATGCAAACACATAGATGCTTTTGCAAATCTCGCAAGAGCGCAGCCAAGGGAATTATGGCCATGGAAACAATCAGAATCAGTTTGCTACACTCAACCAGTTTCTCGCGAACCAGCCAAAGACCTTCAGCAACTATGTTGAGGCAACAGACGCTGATGATTGGCTCGTGGATATCTGCAAGCATTTCGAGTGCAGCAACGTCGGGCCTAAGCACTTTGTCAAGTTTTCTTCGTTCCAACTCAAAGACCAAGCTGCTGAGTGGTTTCAAGCGTACAAAGATTCTAGAGGAGGCCGTGTGATTACCTGGGATGAATTCTGTCAAGACTTGAAAGCTCACCACATTCCTCAGAGTGTTGTTGAGAGCAAGCGTGAGGAATTCCGCAACCTGAAGCAAGGCAGCTTGTCTGTTTACCAGGACAACATCATGTTTTAGAAGCTCGCCCGTTTCGCTAAGCAAGACGTCCCGGACGAGAAGATCATGATATATCAGTTCAGGGGTGGCCTCAGAGAAGATCTTCAACTAGCTCACGTGCTCTTTGAGCCGAAGAAGTACGATGAGTTTTACAACATGGCACTGAAACAAGAGACTGCTCAGCTGAAGTGCGATGCTTCCAAGAAGCGAGTCAGAGATGCGACTCCTTCTTCCTCAACTCAAGTCGCAACTAAGCAGCAAAAGTATTGGCTGCCTCCTCCTCTGTTCCGTCAGCCTTATCAGCAGAAGAGCAAAGGTGGCAATGGATCTTCCCACCCACCCAACCCAGGCTTTCAGAACAAGACTTTGTCTCAAGCTCCAAGATCAAGTGCTCCGTATCACCGTTCGCTCTCAGAGGTCACATGCAACAAGTGTCAGCAGAAGGGTCACTATGCCAACAAATGCTTCAATCAGAGGCGTCTTCCTCCTCCTCCTGTGAGATCTGCCAGTACCACAGTGGTCAAGCATAATCCCAAGCACGCCAAGGTCAACATGATGAATGCAGCTCAGGCAGAGGACTCGTCAGATGTCATCATGGGTAACCTTCCTGTTAACGATGTTCCTGCAAAAGTTCTTTTTGACACTGGTGCATCGCATTGCTTCATTTCTAAACCTTTTGCATCCAAGTATGAGTGCGATTATCAGTATTTGCAAAGATCTTTACAAATCGTGTCCCCGGGCAAGCAAATGACAGCTAATATCTGCATCCCAGATGTTACTATCACGCTCGGCGACTACAAATTTCTAGCTTCTCCTATTGTTCTGGGCGACTCGGATATCGATCTTATTCTTGGAATGGATTGGCTTTCTAAGCACAAGGCTCAGCTTGATTGTGCTGCCAGGCAGATTCAATTAACACATTCTTCTGAGGATGTAATCGTCTTCGCCACAAGGGATGATACCATCCGTCTGTTTTCTCTCAATGAGAAGGGCGAGCTGGATGCCATCACTCAAATTCCATTTGTTTGCGAATATCAAATCGTCTTTCTAGAAGAGCTTCCAGGAATGCCTCCGCACCGGCCAGTTGAATTCATCATCGATCTTGAGCCTGGCACGGAACCTGTTTGCAAATGTCCTTACAAGCTTGGACCTGAAGAGTTGAAGGAGCTGAAGAAACAACTCGATATTCAAGAGCGTATGGGTCTCATCCGACCAAGTTCTTCTCCATGGGGTTGTGGCGTTCTTTTCGTCAAGAAGAAGGATGGAACGGACCGACTATGTGTCGACTACCGTTGTCACAGCCCTAGCCTTGGTTGCAGATAGTTGCATCAGTGAGCATCATGCATCCTGTTATTTTCAAGAAACTTGAAACGAGGAAATTGAAAGCCTCAGAAATCATTTTAAAAGAAGGGCAAGCACACTTTAAATAGCATTCTGTGAATCCAAAATGCCCTAAAAATAGTTTTATGAATTTTGCCAAGAGTTATATATCAAACCAAAATTCTGGAACATTTTTAAGGAATTATTTGGTCTCTGAATTTAAATCAATAATCTATTTAAATTTGGGGATATATTCATAAAATATAATGAATATATTTTCAAATGCTTTGAAATGTTTTATGTACTTTTGGAATAGTCCAGAGAGGTAACATAAAATATCTCAGAGTGTTTTGGCACTGTTTTGAATTCATTTTGAATTTTGAATCAGTGGCAAATGTATAAATAAAAACAAAAAAACAGAGATAAAATTAGAAAAGGTAACAGAAATAAAAAAAGAAACCTTACCGTGCAGCCCACCACTGTAGTGGCCTACTGGCCAAAGCTAGCCCGACCCACCAGGGGCAGCGATGTCTTCTTCCTCCTGCCAGGAGGAGAAGCAGCTGCGTGCCCGATGCCCAAGCGAGCCGCGCTGGCTCCTCCCTGCCTGCGTGCCCCCCCCCCCCCCCCGACTGCCTGGTCGCCGCCACGCACCCCCCCCCCGACCCCCTCGTCCTCTCCCCTCTCTCCCTGGACCTCTTTTCCCTCCTCTGGCTCCCTCTCCCTCTCTTCCTGAGCGCACCAGAGGGCGCCGCCGTGCTCTACCACAGCCACCGGCCACCCCACGCCTCGCCAACGCGCCAAGAAGCCCCACCTCGTTCCCCTCTTCCTCTTCACCAAGGCGGAAGGCGCCGGAAGCCCTGTGATGCCGCCAACGTCATCTTCTTCCTCGCCGGTTGCCGGAGATCCTCCTTGCCGCCCCAACTGCTCCGGACCGTCTCCGAGCTCGTTGACCTCCCCGTCCGACTCGCCGTGAGCCTCCGACCCTGCACATCCCTCTCTTCCTCCCCGTAGGCCTCCGTAGCCACCGGACCACCTACGCCCGAACCCACCGCCGCCTGCGCTCGCCGCCGACGCGACTCCGGCGACCAAATGGTCCGCCCGACGCGTCCAACCCACTCACCGCATTGTGTAGATCACGTAGGAGCTGGCCCCGTTCTTCCAGAGCCACTGCAACGACGAGTTCGGCCTCGCCCGAACTCTGGAAGCCGCAAGGCTCGTCGTCGGCGTCGATTCCAGCTGTCCCAGGCCCGACAACCACCACCACTCGACGCACCGTCGCGCCAGCTTTCCAGAGAGCCCAGCCAAGCTTCGAACGAAGCACCACAGCTCGACTCCAAGCACCTCCGCCGCGCCGGGCCATTACCGGCGGCCTAACTCCGGCGAAGCCGACGTGGCGATGTCATTAGCCTCTAATGACGCCTTAACTAACACCCTAGTGCCATTGCCGTGTGGGCCCCGGCGCCAAAATTAATTAGTTTAATTTCTGTTTAGATTAGTGCTAATCTTGCGGACCCCACGTGTCAGCTTAGACTTTGGTCAAGTCAATGTTGACTGACCCCACACACCAGTGACTCATGCCAGCATTGTGTCACTGACTGGTGGACCCCGCTGGTCAGGTTTGACCTAGACCACTGCTGTTGACTTGCTGATGCAGGCATGACGCAGTGCTGACGCAATAAGTCATTTCTAGATTAAAAATAATTCAAAAAATTCCATAAAATTGCCTAAACTTCTAAAAATCATAGAAATTCAAACGTAACTCCAAATGAAATAAATTATATATGAAAAATTATCAGAAAAATTCAAGGAATCCATCTGTACCATTTTAATGCATGTTTGAACAATGTTTGTCCTTTGTTTTGGACAAAACAAATAAAGGGCATTTAAATAATCATATATGGAGTTGGAATTTGAATCTTGTATTCAAACCAACTTCATTTAAATCATAACTAGATGCATTAGCTCAAATCACAGCATATTGCCATGTCATGGTCATGCATCATATTGTCGCTATGCATTGATTGTGTTCTTCTCTTTTGCCGGTGTTTGTCCCCCTTCAGTAGACGATGTGATCGATGACACCGATGAAGAACTATACTATCTTCAAAAGTGCCAGGCAAGCAAAACCCCCTTGCTCCTTCCGATACAATCCCACTCTCCCGCTCCTGCTCTCTTTTACTGCATTAGGACAATGACGATTCATCTTTTACTTGTTGCGGTAGTTGAACCCCTTATCCTCTGCATGACCTGTCATTGCCACAGTAACTAGATGAAACCCACTAGCATGAGTAGGAGTTGTTTGAGCCCTGATGTGCCTACTCATTCATGCTTGTTTGTCATGCCTGCTATTGCATAGAGTCGTGTCAGGTCTGGTTCATCGGGGATGAATTGGAGGTGTGTAAACATGTCCTACGGTGTGTGAGCTAAGTGTGTGAACACGATTTGGTAAAGGTAGCGGTGAGAGGCCATGTAGGAGTACATGGTGGGTTGTCTCACTGAAACCGTCCTCAGGAACTGAGTTCTGTGTTTGTGATCCATGAAACAGCTACTACCACACATTGGGCCCTAAAATATGACCCCGCTCGACTTATTGACTCCTCTTGTCCTCTGTCCAGGAGTTGCAACTAGTTTCTGGTGTTTGTAGGTTATGTGTTGGCGGCCGTGCGTAGCGCTGACCCTAGGGGTGGGCTATGATGCGGTAGATACACTGTGGCCGGGTATGCCGGGCGCCGGTTTGGCGTCTCGGGACCCTGTACACATCGTTTGGGGCCGTTGAGGACACCCCGGCCGGATTTCCTTGCGGATGGAACCCGAATAGGCGATAAACCTGGACTAGAGACTTGTGTGGTTAGTCAGGTCGTGGTCTACACCCACGTCGGCTTTCGCTTGAAGTCTGCCGAGCACATGTCGTGTGCAGACGCTAAGAGGTGGAAACATGTGTGACGAAGTACACCCCTGCAGGGTTATAAACGATCTATTCGAATAGCCGTGTCCGCGGTAAAGGACTTCTGGGTTGCCTATAACAGTTCATAGACAAGTGAAAGTGGATACTCTAAAACTTGCAAGATAAGTGTGAGTGCTATGGATGGCCTTCTCGTAGGGAGACGGGAGCGGATCCATAGTGGTGTATTGGATGGTGAATATGTGGACTCGTGTGCGCCAACTCAAAAGAGTTGCTTGTAGTCGTGGTTCAGGATAGCCACCGAGTCAAAGCTGGCTTGCTGCAGTTAAACTCCACCATACCTTCGTTGATAATGATGCATATGTAGTTAGATCTGATGTAAGTCTTGCTGGGTACATTTGTACTCACGTTTGCTTAATTTATGTTTTGCAGAGAGACGTCAGTATCACTAGTAGTTCCGCTTGGACTTCGACGTTTAGCTTGTTACCTCAGCTACGATCTTGTACCCTTGGGAGGGTCTTGTAAATAGTCAGGCTTCTTAGTCTTTTTCGTTTGTAGATGTCTGTACTCAGACATGTTAAGCTTCCGCATGTGTTTGACTTGTAGCTCTGAATGTTGGGTCATGTGACCCATGTTTTTAATATCTCGCTCCTCGGAGCCTAATGAATAAATACTTTGGGTCGTAGTGTTATGTTGTGATGCAATGTTGTATTTGCACATATCGAGCATATTGTGTGTATGATTGAAATGCTTGGTATGTGTGGGATCCTACAACCTAGTGGTTTATCCTTGGTAGCCTCTCTTATGGGGAAATGTAGTCTTGTGCTTCCATGAGCCATAGTAGTCCGCTACAGCCCGGTTCACCGAAGTCCTGCTAGCCCAGCACTACTGCTCCGGAACACTTGACTGGCCGGCATGTGATTCACTTCGTTCCCGTGTCTGTCCCTTCGGGGAAATGTCACGCGGTGACATCCGGAGTCCTGTTAGCCCAGTGCTACAGCCCGGATTCGCACACTGCTGACCGACATGCTCGATGTTGATTCATGTATGCCTGTTCCCGTAAGTTAGTGCCACTTTGGGTTCACGACTAGTCATGTCGGCCCGGGTTCTCTGTCATATGGATGCTCGCGACACTATCATATACGTAAGCCAAAAGGTGCAAACGGTCCCGGGCCATGGTAAGGCGACACCCGTGGAAATACCGTGCGTGAGGCTGCAAAGTGATATGAGGTGTTACAGGCTAGATCGATGTGACTTAGAATCGGGGTCCTGACAACCGTCCATTGAACAAGAAGGCCATAAAGAACAAGTACCCACTTCCCAACATCAATGAGTTGTTTGAACAACTCAAAGGTGCTCAAGTATTCTCCAAGCATGATTTCTGTATGGGCTATCATCATATTCGCATTCGTGAACAAGATATCCCCAAGATAGCATTTAGAACAAGCTATGGTTCATATGAATACACTGTCATGTCTTTCGGACTCATCAACGCTCCGCCAACTTTCTCTCGCATGATGAACTTCATCTTCAATGCCTACACAAATGACTTCGTCTTGGTCTACCTCGATGACATTTTGGTTTTTTCCAAGAACAAGGAGGATCATGCCAAGCACTTGCGTTTGGTGCTGGATAAGCTCAGAGAACATCAGTTCTATGCAAAGTTTTCTAAGTGCGAGTTTTGGCTCGATGAGGTTCTCTACCTTGGGCATATTATCTCCGCCAAGGGCATAGCTGTTACTCCTGAGAAGGTGTCTGCAATTGTGAATTGGGAACCACCTCAGAATGTGAAGCAACTCTGCAGCTTCCTTGGGCTCGCAAGCTACTGTAGAAGGTTCGTTGAGAACTTTTCAAAGATCGCGAAGCCTCTTTCCAACCTCTTGCAGAAGCATGTGAAGTACGTCTGGTCTCCTGAATGTGACATCGCTTTCAACACCCTGAAAGAGAAGTTAGTCACTACTCCAGTTCTGACTCCTCCTGATGAATCCAAACCTTTTGAGGTCTTCTGTGATGCTTCCCTTCAAGGTCTTGGTGCAGTGTTGATGCAAGAGAAGAAAGTTGTGGCCTATACCTCTCGCCAGTTGAAGCCCAACGAAAAGAACTAGCCCACTCATGACCTCGAGTTGGCGGCAGTTGTCCATGCTCTTTTAACTTGGAGACATCTCTTATTGGGAAGAAAAGTGGACATCTTCACTGATCATAAGAGTCTCAAGTACATCTTCACCCAGACAAACCTCAACCTCAGGCAGACTCGTTGGGTCAAGATGATTCAAGAGTATAATCCGAGTATCGAATATACTCCAGGCAAGGCCAATGTAATTGCTGACGCATTGAGCAGGAAGGCTTACTGCAACAGTTTGATTCTCAAGCCTTACCAACCAGAGCTTTGTGAAGCTTTCCGCAAACTCAACCTTCAAGTTGTTCCTCAAGGTTTCCTCACCAACCTCCAAGTCTCTCCTACTCTGGAAGATCAGATTCGTGAGGCTCAACTTCTTGATGCTATGGTGAAGAAGGTGAAGATTGGGATTGCCAAGAGTCAACCCAAGTACAAGTGCTATCGCCTTGATGACAAGGATACTCTATTCCTCGAGGATCGCATTGTTGTTCCTAAAGGTGACCTTCGTAAAGTCATTATGAATGAGGCTCACAATTCACTCCTCTCTATCCACCCTGGAAGTACAAAGATGTACCAGGACCTCAAGCAGTCGTATTGGTGGACTCGAATGAAGCGCGAGATTGCTCAGTTCGTGAACGAATGTGATGTATGCAGAAGAGTGAAAGCAGAACACCAACGACCAGCTGGTCTCCTCCAACCTCTTGCCATTCCAGAATGGAAGTTTGACCATATTGAGATGGACTTCGTGACTGGATTTCCAAAGTCCAAGCGTGGCAATGATGCTATCTTCGTTGTCATCGACAAGCTCACTAAAGTGGCTCATTTCCTTCCTATCAAAGAATCTATCACAACAGCTTAGTTGGCAGAGCTATATACCTCCAGGATTGTCTCTCTGGACGGCATTCCGCAGTTGATATCTTCAGATCGTGGCAGCATCTTTACCTCCAAGTTTTGGGATTCTTTTCAGAAGGCCATGGGCACCAACATTCGCTTGAACACAGCTTTTCATCCTCAAACCAGTGGCCAAGTCAAGCGAGTAAATCAGATTCTTGAAGATATGCTCAGGGCTTGTGTCATCTCTTTCGGTATGAAGTGGGAAGATTGTCTTCCATATGCCGAGTTCTCCTACAACAACAGCTTCCAAGCGAGTTCGGGCAAGGCCCCATTCGAGATTCTCTATGGCAGGAAGTGTCGTACTCCTCTTGACTGGTCAGAGACTGGAGAACGTCAACTTCTTGGCAATGACTTGATCACTGAGGCAGAAGAAATGTGCAAAGTCACTCGTGATAATCTCAAAGCCGCGCAATCGCGCCAGAAGAGTTACTATGATAGCAAGCATCATGACTTGGCTTTCGAGATCGGAGACCATGTCTACCTCCGTGTCTCTCCAATCAAAGGTACTCGTCGCTTCGGTATCAAAGGGAAGCTTGCCCCTAGATACGTGGGTCCTTTCAAGATCATTAGCAAGAGAGGCGACCTCGCCTATCAACTTGAGCTTCCCTCCAACTTTGCAAATGTGCACGACGTGTTTCACGTGTCTCAACTCCGCAAGTGTTTCAAGACTCCTGACCGCACCATCAACTTTGAAGACATTGATCTCCAAGAAGACCTATCTTATCATGAGCACCCAGTTGCTATTATTGAAGAAACTGAGCGCAAGACTCGTAACAAGTCTATCAAATTCCTGAAAGTCAAGTGGTCACATCATTCCGACCGTGAAGCCACCTGGGAATGCGAGGATCACCTCCGTTCTGAGTACCCGGAGTTTTTCCAGTCCTAGATCTCGGGACGAGATCCTTTCGTAGTGGTGGAGTGTTGTTACACCCCGTATGTAACCTACCTTATTTGTATTCCAACTCTTGCCATTTCCGGCACTAAGTTATGTTATTTCCTCGTTGTCGGGTTTTTGTCTTCGTGTGCTTTTGTCTTTGTCATGCATCTCATATCATGTCATCATGTGCATTGCATTTGCATACGTGCTCATCTCATGCATCCGAGCATTTTCCCCGTTGTCCGTTTTGCATTCCGGCGCTCCTATGTCCTCCAGTGTCCCTTTCTACCTCTTCTCGTGTGCGGGTGTTGAACGTTCCCAGATTGGACCGATACTTGTCATGCGAACTTGGTTTACTACCGGTAGACCGCCTATCAAGTTTCGTGCCATTTGGACTTCGTTTGATACTCCAACAGTTAACCGAGTGACCGAAAAGGCCTCGTGTGTGTTGCAGCCCAACACCTCTCCAAAGTGGCCCAAAACCCACCTAAACCCCCTCCATCACCTAGGCCATTCGATCATGATCGCGTGGCCGCAAACCGCACCTCATTTGGAGCTTCCTAACTCCCTCTACCTCTATAAATAGGTCCATCCCCGAAAATTCCGGGTCTCCTCCACCCCTAACCCTAAAAATCAGCTCTGCCGCCATCGGACACGTCCGACCGCTACTGTATGCGTCCGCCCGCCGCGTCCAGCCAGCCAAGCGCCACCATGTGGCACCGCCGGCCTCCTCCGCCGCCAGGCCCAGCGCCGGCCGTCTCCTCCGCCGACCGGGCCGGAACCACTCAACGCCCGTGCCCGCGTCTTCCTCCTCACGCCCAAGCACCACCACCTCGCCTGACCGTCGCCGCCACGCCCTCGCCGGCGACCGCCGACCCCTCCGTCGTCGACCTCCGCCATGGAAGCGCCCCCTCGACGCCCGCGCCGCTCGAGGCGGCCCCGTCTCCGTCGCGCCTCACCGCAACGTCGCCGTCCGGCGCCGCCTCCTCCACGCCGTCGACCCGCCCTGGCCGACCGCTTCCTCTCCGGTGAACCCCAAGTCCAGCGACGAACTCCATCTCCGGCGAACTGCTATAGTGCTCCGGCAAGATCTGGATCCAGATCTAGATCCACATCGGTTGACCTAATGTGCCATATCCCAGATATTTTATGCATAATTTGACGCATCATAACTTCATCACCATGGCTCCGATTCGTGCGTGTAGCATATCGAAATGTTCGTCTCGACGAGTACTCCATTTCATCTCATTGCATCATTTTCATTTGAGCTCATCTTGATGCTCGAAATGTTGTTGGAAGAGGGCTATGTGATGTTAGTTTCAGATCCTTATCAGCATTTGCACTTTTGTCATTTTTGCCATGGTTAATGTGTGCATGCTATGAACTTGAGCTCTACATGTGTTTTGGAGTATGCC
Source organism: Triticum urartu (assembly GCF_056163025.1). Taxonomy (NCBI): domain Eukaryota; kingdom Viridiplantae; phylum Streptophyta; class Magnoliopsida; order Poales; family Poaceae; genus Triticum; species Triticum urartu. The sequence continues at coordinate 191,725,483 of NC_141877.1, read as the reverse complement.
ATGGCATCTTTACAGGAGTGTATGCCATGTATTTTTGTGATCTCTGTGGTGACTAGCACAAGCATGCAAAGTAGCTCACTTAATGTTGCTGATTTCAGGGACTTGGAAATATTCTAAGTCTCTGCCCTGTCTGTATTTTTATGCCATGTGTTCATGTTGATACCTAATGATCCGTGCCTCTTTTGAGCATGATCAGTAAGGATGGTTTGTAGATATTGTGGTGCTCTATCCATCCATGTCTTTGTTTGCATTTATGGAGCACCCTAGCTTGAGTCAATCGAGCTCTACTTTTGCTATAAAATGTTCCTGGCATATTGTTAACATGTTTAGCACTTTTGCCGAGGGTGTTGTAGTTGATCCGTGCATGCTATGATGTTGTTCTTGCCATGTCTAGCTTCTATGCCATGTCTACTTGCTGGGTGTACTCTTAGTTTGTCATGCAATGCCTCGTAGTGAGTGCATTGAGCTTGTAAACATGCCTACTTGTTATCTGTTTTGCCATGTTCCAGTTTTTCACTAAGTCTGAATCTGTTAACGATAATTGCTATGTTCGTGTGGTTGCAATTGTATTTTCTGATCCCTTTTGGCTTATGGTCAGTAAGGGACTTTTGTTGTATACTTTGCGTAGCTTCATTCCATGCCTTGCTTTGCCATGATATGTTCCTCTAGCATGTAGTTTTCTTCCTCTAAAGATTGCTTCTTGATGTTAAATTCCTGACATGTTAATTTCAGTAAATCTGAAACCTGATATCTTTTGCACTTTTGCCATGCTTCTTTGAACCTGCTATTGAGTGAATTAGCCATAGCTCAGTGTTCATCTTTTGTCAAGCATCTTGAGTGGATCCCTGCCATGTATTTTGTTGTCATGTTGGAGTGTTGTAGCATGTTGTTCTTGATGCATTTAGATGGTCTTGTGTTGTTAATCGCAGACCGGTGCCATATTTGTTTTGCTTGTCATTTCCAAACCGTGCATCCGATTCCGGTGATCTTTATATCGATTTCAACTGAAATCAACTCCTCTTTCCAGTGGCATTCTTGGATTTCCATGTTGAGGCCAGGTTCAATCATTCCTTTCCAAATCATGCATATGCACCGCATCCCGCATCTCATGACATGTTTTGCATCATGTTGCTTGTGCATTGCACGTGGTTGATTGTGTTCTCCCTTTGCTTGTGTTTTTATTTGGGTAGAGCCAGGAGACGAGTACGTGATCGATGAGCCCGTTGAGTACGCTTACGAGGATCAAGTCAACTCAGAGAACTTTGCAGGCAAGATGACCATACCCTCGAAATCACTTCTATCTTTGCTTGCTAGATGCTCACTCTTTTGCTATGCCTATGCTACGATACCTACCACTTGCTTATCATGCCTCCCATATTGCATGTCAAACCTCTAACCCACCATGTCCTAGCAAACCGTTGTTTGGCTATGTTACTGCTTTGCTCAGCCCCTCTTATAGCGTTGCTAGTTGCAGGTGAAGATTGGAGTTGTTCCTTGTTGGAACATGTTTATTGTTGGGATATAATTATTATATCTTGTCTATTTTAATGCACCTATATATTTGGTAAAGGGTGGAAGGCTCGGCCTTATGCCTGGTGTTTTGTTCCACTCTTGCCACCCTAGTTTCCGTCATACCGGTGTTATGTTCCTTGATTTTGCGTTCCTTACACGGTTGGGTTATAATGGGAACCCATTAACAGTTCGCCTTGAATAAAACTCCTCCAGCAATGCCCAACATTGGTTTTACCATTTTCCACCTAGCCTCTTTTTCCCTTGGGTTTCCGGAGCCCGAGGGTCATCTTTATTTAAACCCCCCCGGGCCAGTGCTCCTCTGAGTGTTGGTCCAAACTAGAGCCCTTTGCAGCGCCCCCTCGGGGAAACTCGAGGTTTGGTTTTAGTTGTACGGAGTGCTCATCTGAGTGTGCCCTGAGAACGAGATATGTGCAGCTCCTATCGGGATTTGTCGGCACATTCGGGCGGTGTTGCTGGACTTGTTTTACCATTGTCGAGATGTGTTGGGGATATTACTATCAGCTGAGACCCGCCCAGGAGGGGCCGGGTCAGCCTTAATGGTGGGTTACATAAGAAGCCCAATATAAAGTCAAGATGATAGTTCATTAGTATATATAGAAAGACCAAAGGCCTCGGGCCGGCTTAAAAGCCCGTTATTGTAAACCGCCATATGGGCGGAAAGACTTTTAAAGAAAGGCATGTAAAGGAAGTCACCGAGCCGGACACGATTATGAGCCGGCCGGGACTCTGTAAGCCACCAGGCGTCAACTCGTGTATATAAGGGGACGACCCGGTGGCGGTTTAGGGCAAGAAACAACCAAGTCGATAACCAAGCCGGCGAGTTGAGCCTCTTGGAAGTCGAAACATCAGCAATACCAATCCCAACTAGACGTAGGCTTTTACCTTCATCGTAAGGGGCCGAACTAGTATAAAACTCTCTCGTGTTCTTTGTCCCGATTAACCCCTTTAAGCTTCCTAGTGCGATGGCCCTATGACTAAGTCCTTGCTCTAGGACATCTGCCGTGTCAACTCCACGACAGTTGGCGCCCACCGTGGGGCCAGCGCATGGTGGGTTTGAGTTCTTAAAGGGCAACTTCAAAGGGCTCAAGGGATACGTTGTGGGCCGGATGACCAAGAGTCGTCGTGGCAAGATCTACATCGACGACGAAGGCTGGGGCCCCGAGGCCGGCTCAATCGAGTACGGGTACCGGGTCCCCTTCGGCGGAATTCACGTCTTCATCGGTCGGATCGACGAGTCAGGCCCTGAGCCGGATGTCCACACCGACCTCATCGAAATGGCTCAGCATGTCGGGTCCGCTCGTGTTCAATTTGTCGTGAAGCATGCCTTCGTAGGCTGCATCCATGGCGGTGAATACTCCGAAGGATCAATGGAAGGCGGGGAGATGGCCATCTGCTCTGATACTGCATCATCAACAAGTGAGACGGACTCATTGTACCAACTTCAAGACGGCATGCTCGGGGGCTGTTCCGATGGCAGCAGTATTCTGGACCCCCTTGAGCCGCCGAATTGGGCCGGAGTCTTCATGGCAGGGACACAGCCCGGGTAGAACTCCACCGCAGCGACAGTGGCGGCCACCGGGTCGGCAGCTGCCGGGTCAGGAGACCCCGCGCGCCCCCCGGCTCAGGTTCTCATGGACCTCATGGATAAACTGACGACGCTGTTAACCGCTGCGGTAGAGCCGGCGGATAAAGCCCAGCATGACGCGGAAGTGGCACGCGTGCGGGAGGAGATGGTGCAAGCTAAGGAAAATCTAGCCGCAGAGGAAACCCGAATGGCAGCAGAACGAGCAACTTTGGATGCTCGTGCTCAGCAGCTTCAAGCAGAAACCTTCCGGCTCTCGGTGGATCTTAATGCATCAAACGAGGTCATGAGGAGGAGGCGTCAGAAAACTCAGTCACGTCTGCCTCTAACGCTGGATCCGAGGAATCTGTTCCATACACCCGGAGCTGGAGGGAGCAACCCGCCAGAGGCAAACCGGGTCACGACGCCCGGTGCACCAGTTCAACCACGCACCATGGAGCCGCCGCGCATAAATACAGCTCCTCCTCGTTATATAGCAACACCCCCGGGTCACTTCTCCAACCCCATGGAGAACCTCATTGCGGCGTCAGCTCGTTTGGCAGCTCTCCCGATGGAAGGCGACTCGCTAGCAGCAATTGAAACCCGGAGGGTAAGAGAACTACTTCAGACAGCTTTGGCCCAGCAGGATGCATACTCCTATAGTCGAGACAGGATTCATTCAACTCCTCGCCCAAGCCGGAGCCCGAGTTACAATAGGCACATGGAATCTGCAGAGATGTCAAGTAATGCTCAACGCCACAACCGGCCATATAGGCATGAGCCGGTGCGGGCTGGAGCCCTTAACTTGGCGGATCAGGAGAGGATTCGTCAAGAGGCGGAATGGGCGGCTCAGATAGCGGCAGAGCAGGCGGCTCACCAAACCTTTCCGGCTTACCCAGCAACTTCAGTTGAGGCAGGAGTGGTTACGAGAACCGGAGGCGTACCTTGCCTGGTCCCAGCCATACGCAATGAACGGTTGCCCAAGGATTTCAAGGGACCTCATAAGGTACCTAACTACACGGCTGACTTACAGCCGGGGGCTTGGATTGAGAGTTATGAGATGGCTATGGAGCTGTTGGAGGTTAGTGATGCTGCAATGGCCAAGTACTTTACCATGATGTTGGATGGAACGGCTCGGACCTGGTTGAAAGGATTACCACCCAATTCCATCGGCTCATGGGCAGAGTTGAAGGCACGGTTCATCCAGAACTTTAAAGACACGTGTAAACAGCCAATGTCAATTGTGGACCTGACCAATTGCAAGCAAGAGGATGGAGAATCTACAACCCATTGGGTGCACCGGGTCAAGGAGATAATACATTCGTCTGATAAAATGGACGCCGGCTCGGCAGTTTTGATGTTGGAGAAAAATTGCCGTTTTGAACCTCTGAAGCAGAAGTTGGGGCGGCTTAAACATGACTGTAATGACATGGGAACGTTGATGGCAGCTCTTGTCAAGCATGCCGATTCTGATACTACCAAAGACCCGGCGTCTGATGAAGAAAAGGCAACGAAGGGGAAGAAGAACGGCAATGGCAAGGGTCACCAGCATAACCCGGCAAATCAAGGAGGTAATAAGCATAAGGCTGATGAGTTTGTTGCTAATACTAATGCGCAGGGTGGTAATCAGCGGTGCAAGGGCAGACAGCCCCCTCGATCGGGCGGGTCAGGCCCCACCCTTGAGCAGTTGTTGAATGAACCGTGTCCAAGACACGGCACCCGGGAGAAGCCAGCTACCCACTTGTGGAAGGGTTGCACGATCATGAAGGCGTTTAAAAATTCAAACACATTTGATGGGGGTCACGGCCCGGGCGGCGGCTCAGGCGGCTTTCATGGCCCGGGCGCCGATTCAAGCGGAGGAGGTTTTCATGATCATCCTAGTCACCAGGGAGGATATAATCAGCAACACGGCCAAGGGAATCAGCAGTAGCAACAATCCGGCTATCAGAGCAACCCGAAGCAGTTGAGTAGTGGACAGTATCATGTCTTTACTACCAATTTATGTAAGAGAGACCAGAAACTCCACAAGAGGGCCGTCAATGCCGTTGAGCCGGCAGTTCCACGTTATTTACGTTGGTCGGAACAGCCCATTGTGTGGAGCAGAGAGGATCACCTGCCCCGGGTTGATAATCCGGGTCACTTGGCATTAGTAGTAGCACCTCAGGTGGGTGGATACAAATTTACTAAGGTACTCATGGATGGAGGCAGCAGCATCAACATCCTTTACTATGAGACGTTTCGCCGGATGGGATTGACGGATAAAAATCTTAAACAATCCAACATTGTTTTTCATGGTGTGGTGCCTGGTAAGTCGGCATACCCAGTTGGTAAGATCAAGCTGGAAGTAGCTTTTGGAGATGAGTATGACTCAAGAGCAGAAAAATTAACCTTTGAGGTGGTTAAAATCAAGAGCCCATATCATGCTCTATTTGGGCGGTCGGCTTATGCCAAGTTCATGGCTCGGTCGTGTTATGTATATTTGCAGCTCAAGATGCTAGGTCACAAGGGCACCATTACAATCCATGGGAGCCGGAAGATAGCCTTGGAATGTGAAGAAGGGGATATTGCCTATGCTGAATCTGTTTGTGCGACAGAGGAGTTGAAATTCTACAAGGATCATGTTGACCCGGCGGACATGACGTCATTAAAGAAACTAACCACAGAGCATGAGCCGGAGTTGAAGTTCAAATCAGATGATGACACTAAGATGGTTGACTTTGTGCCTGGCGATTCATCCAAACAGTTCATCATGAGCGCAAACTTCGATCCGAAATAGGAAAGCACGCTCATCGAGTTCATCCATGAGAACCGGGACATCTTTGCATGGAAACCTTCAGACATGCCGGGTGTCCCGAGGGAACTCGCTGAACACACTATTAATATCGATTCAAAGTTCAAGCCTGTCAGACAGTTTCTTCGGCGGTTCAATGAAGAAAGGCGCAAGGCCATTGGAGAAGAGGTGGCCTGGCTCTTGGCGGCCGGGTTCATTGTGGAGGTCTTTCACCCAGAATGGTTAGCTAACACGGTGCTCGTGCTCAAAAAGAATGGCACCTGGCGTATGTGTGTGGATTACACAGATTTAAACAAGGCCTGTCCGGCTGATCCTTTTGCTCTTCCCCATATTGATCAGATCATTGATGCTACGGCGGGTTGCGCACGGTTGAGTTTTTTAGATGCTTATTCCGGGTACCATCAGATTAAGATGGCAATCAAGGATCAAGAGAAAACAGCATTTATAACACCTTTTGGGGCTTTCTGCTATGTGTCTATGCCTTTTGGGCTCAAGAGTGCTCAGGCGACTTACCAACGGTGTGTGCAGAATTGTCTTCCTGATCAAATTGGGCGCAATGTTCATGCTTATGTGGATGGTATAGTGGTGAAGTCCAGGGAAGAGGAAACCTTGATCACAGACCTGAAAGAGAATTTTGATAATCTTCGAGTTTACAAGATGATGCTTAACCCGGCCAAGTGTGTTTTTGGGGTACCAGTCGGCAAGCTCTTGGGTTTTCTGGTGTCTAACCGAGGTATTGAAGCTAACCCGGAAAAGATCAAGGCAATTACATCTCTGGCCAAACCAACCTGCATCAATGATGTTCAACGACTGGCAGGTCGTGTGGCTGCCTTGAGCCAGTTCATAAGCCGGTTAGGGGAAAAGGCTATGCCTCTATATCAGTTGATGAAGAAAACGGATGTGTTTGTTTGGAGCGATGCTGCAGACGCCGCTTTTGAGGATCTGAAGGCACAACTGGCTGAGCCGCCGGTCCTAGCTGTTCCAATTGAGAAAGAGCCGCTATTGTTGTATGTAGCTGCAAATTCACGGGCTGTTAGTGTGGCCATGGTGGTAGAATGCAAGGAGACTGGCAAAGAGCATCCGGTTCAGCGACCGGTTTATTATGTTAGTGAAGTGTTAATTGAGTCTAAGCAACAATATCCACATTGGCAGAAACTTGTTTATGGGGTGTTCATGGCAAGCCGGAAGCTTAAGCATTACTTTCAGGGACATCCAATCACTGTGGTTAGCTCTGCTCCTTTGGGAGACATTATTCAAAACAGAGAAGCTACAGGGCGAGTTGCCAAGTGGGCAATTGAGCTTGGGTCTCATGGGCTGAAGTATGTTCCACGCACCGCGATTAAGTCTCAAGCTCTGGTTGACTTCATCAATGACTAGACAGAGATGCAGATGCCAGAAGAAAAGTCGGACAACACATATTGGACTATTCATTTTGATGGGTCCAGGCAATTAGAAGGCTCGGGGGCTGGAGTTGTATTAACTTCCCCACGAGGTGATAAATTTTGTTATGTGTTATGATTGATGTTTCCGTGCACTAACAACACAACAGAGTATGAAGCATTGCTCCATGGTCTTCGAGTGGCAAAGGAGATGAGCTTGAGCCGAGTCAGATGTCTTGGTGATTCAGATCTAGTGGCTCAGCAGGTATCTGGCAAATGGGATTCCAAAGACCCTCTCATGGCGGCTTATCACCGAGAGGTCGATGCTGTTGCAGGATATTTTAAAGGTTATCAGTGGAACACATTGACCGTCGAAAAAACGAAGCAGCTGATGCTTTAAGCCGGCTGGGGTCTCAACGTAAGCCGGTGCCACCCAACACCTTTTTAGATGTTTTGCATAACCCCTCTATCAAGTTGCCCACAGAAGAAGATTTAGCTGTTCCTGACCCGGAGGCGCAGTTGGTGGCGGCTCTTCATGTTATCCCGGATTGGACGGTGCCATTCTTGGCTTACATGACCTGGGGAGAATTGCCAGCGGATGAGACCCTGGCTCGACAGATAACCCGACGGTCTAAGTCCATGAAGATTTCGGGCAGAGAGTTGTTTCATCGCAGTGTTTCTGGAGTGTTCCAACGATGTGTCTCCCCCGAAGAAGGTCAAGAAATTCTTCGGGAAATCCATGAAGGCAATTTTGGTCATCATGCCGGGTCAAAATCTTTGGTGGCCAAGGCGTTTCGTCACGGTTTTTACTGGTTGACGGCTCACGCTGATGCAGAAGATCTGGTCAGTAGATGTGATGGATGTCAAAAGTTCGCACGACGAGCGCATGTGCCGGCTCAGGAACTCCGGATGATTCCAATCACTTGGTCGTTCGCAGTCTGGGGGCTTGACATGGTAGGACCTTTCAAAAGGTCTAAGGATAAAAAGACACATCTCCTAGTAGAAGTTGACAAGTTCACTAAGTGGGTTGAGGCGGAGCCTGTGAGTAAGTGTGACGCGGCCACGGCGGTTCAGTTCATGAAAAAAGTTATCTTCCATTTTGGTTTTGCACACAGTATCATCACAGACAATGGCACCAATCTATCTAAAGGAGCTATGGAAGAATTTTGTCAGCGAGAGCACATCCGGCTTGATGTTTCTTCGGTAGCTCATCCTCAATCCAATGGTCAAGCAGAGAGAGCCAATCAGGAAATCTTGAAAGGGTTAAAACCCCGGCTCATGGTTCCTTTACAGCGAACGCCGGGTTGTTGGGTCGAGGAGTTACCTTCAGTGTTATGGAGCATCAATACTACACCCAACAGGTCTACGGGTTACACACCTTTCTTCATGGTCTATGGAGCAGAAGCAGTGTTGCCGAGTGACATCCGTCATGACTCGCCCCGTGTGGCAGCTTATGTTGAAGCTAACAATGAAAAAGCCAGACAAGATGCGCTTGACTTGTTGGATGAAGAAAGAGACTTAGCAGCAGCACGGTCAGCAATCTATCAACAGGACCTGCGTCATTATCACAGCTGCCGGGTTAAGTCCAGGACCTTTCAGGAAGGCGACTTGGTGCTCTGGCTCATCCAGGATCTGTCAGACACGCACAAGCTATCCCCACCTTGGGAAGGACCTTTCGTGGTCAGTAAGAATTTAAACAACAGGTCATATTACCTCATTGACGTTCGAGAGCACAAGGACTCACGTAAGTCGGAGGAAGAGACCCGCCGGCCGTGGAACATTGCTCAACTCCGGCCATACTACACCTGAGCCACAGGCTTCCATCATGTACATACGTTCACCTTGTATATACTATGATAAGCAATAAATTAAGACCATCGGTCTCTTTTCTTTTCAAAGACTATGCATCTTTGGTATTGTTATTTCTTACAAATGACTATTAAGGAGCTGATCATATTCGAATCAAGTTTAACCTTTTTGGTCCATCTCAGGATCGTATCCGAATGTAGCTGAAAATCTCAAGGTCATTTGGGGGCTTCCTGTTCAAACATAGGTCGTATTCGAACCAAAGAGAACATAGCTGTCGTAACCCTCTTGATCGGCTCAAGGCCAAACTCACTTGGGGGCTTCTTGACCGTATCCGAATCATAGCTCAACCCCTTTTGAGTCCGACTTGGATCGTATTCGAATCAGGGTCGTTAAAAACCTCTCAAGGTCATTTGGGGGCTTCCTGTTCAAACATAGGTCATATTCGAACCAAAGAGAACATAGTTGTCGGTACCCACTTGATCGGCGCAACGCCAAAGCCACTGGGGGCTATATGGTCGTATTCGAACCTTAGCTTAACCCCTTTGGTCCGGTTTACTGATCGTATTCGAATCAGAAACCACCCAACCTTTTGAAATGCAGAGTTAAAATTATGTTATTATCCGTTGCTTGCCTTTGAGTTTTTGTTGTTTCAAATAAAATAGCCTGGTTTTCTTCGCTGGCTCAATCATTGGACAACACAGCCGCTCAGATTATTCAAACCGGTGGTTCAAAGATTCAAAGGTACGAGCTATTAAGTTATGATGATCATTGAGTATTCAAGGAGTATTAACTCTTCACGCATATTGAATTATCAATTTATCACCCGGGTTATGTAAACCGGCAATCTAAGGATCAACAAGGAAAAGGTAACTTTATAGGTTGTACATAAGGTATTTAAAGCCTAGTTTTTCTAAACCGCCTTGCCAGTCTTTTTCCTGTATTCACAGGAACAGAGTTCAACCATTGCAGAGGCAAACATTAAATAAGCATACATTGATATCTGAAACACGGATTCACATATAAGTGTTTTGTGCACAATGGCATAAGCAAACAGGCAGTGTTTTAGCAGATAAGTTATTACAAGGTTTTATAAAGCCTATGAAGATGATCATTGTCCCTCCCTCGCCGGCTCAACATCTTGAATCTACTGGAAGTTGGGTTTTGACCAGTCATAGCCGTTCATGGCGACAAATTCAGCTTCATCGTCAATCAGGCCAACCGGGTCAACCTCCGGGGCAAATGTGTCTTCTCTCACCAGTGGGATCAAGTCGATTACTTTATAGGAAAGAGGGGCCATCTTCTTATTCTCACTGTCAAAACCCGGTTGATACTTGTCCACATTGGTGTCATCTCCAAGGCTAGTCGCCTGAGGCCGGACTTCACGGACGCAGGCTATAAAGTCATCCTGATCAAAAGGAGACCCATCCTCCTTCACGGTAGGATAACCCCTTGCCACGTCTGCCGGATCTAGATCTAGTACCCAAGCCTTGGAGCGTCTTAGGGCAGTCAAAGCTCCGGCTCGCACGCATGAGCGTTTCACCTCTTGGAATCTGGCAGGGAGAATGGACAGCTTCTTCAGGACGTCACTGATTCGGTTAGACCCTTGATTAATAGGAGAGATGGCAGCCAGAGCTCGTTGTGCGCTGATATACAATTGCGCAGTTAAAGTGTATATGGCTTTCATCTTAATCAGCGGGTCTTGGTTTAGATTCTTACTTCGCGGACCTACATGCATTTTTCACAGAGTCAGTTGGCGGATCATATTCCAGTTTGACAAGAAACACATATGAAAGATCAAATCAGGAAGCTTACCAAAGATAGCAGCGACCATCTGAGACACCCGGCCTTTTAAACCGTTCAGTTTGGTTGAAATTTCCTTCAGAGCTGTTTCGGCTGTCTCAGCTCGCCGGGTCAGAAGTATCTTCTCATCTGCCCAAGTTTTCTCTTTGACAGCAAAGTCGGTCTTCAACTTCTCCGTTTTAGAAAGGCTTATTTGCAGTTGGGAGGTGGAAGATTTAATTTCTGATTCCTGGTTCGCTAGTCGGGTCTTTGTATTCGTCAATTGGGAGTTCAGTTCAGACAATGCATTCTATGAAAACATTCAGATAAATCAAGACTTGGTTTCAAATTCCAGTATCCAATTTCAAGATTCAAGTCTCAAGTACTTTATGAATAAACCACTTGACACTTGGGGGCTAATGTATGCCAAATCAAATTTTTATGTCTCTACCAACACATTTGAAGTCCCAAGTCCTTTACAAAGTAACAGCACTTGGCACTTGGGGGCTAATGCACGTAGTTCAGCAAGTTTTTCAAGTTTAAACCGGAGTGTTAAGTATTTTGAAGGCGGTTTTAATTCTAAAAGTACCGATTCATTAATGCTCAAAATAAACCGGTCCTTGGGGACTATGGGTCAAGTTTTGTTTCTATCAGGCAATGATTCAGAGGTAAAAGTCTCGGCCTATATTTTAAGTCTACAGGTTATTCCGCTTCTCTCATAAAGCTGAAGACTTGGGGGCTGAAGGAATATTGGTAAACCGGAAATGACATACCTCATACTTCAACTGAAGTTGCTTCACCATCTCGATCTCAGACTCACGACTGGAGTGGGCATGACTGAGGTAGCCGGATAAGATATCACTGGCATTAAGACGGTCGTAATTGGCAATATCAAAGCGAACCTTTTGCCTTTCCAATGCTTCCTGCTTAGCTCTGCACCTAGCCAACACCGTTGGGTTCCCTGGCTCAACGAAGCGACTCCCAGTAATTTGAACATCTTGAACACGTGGAGACGGCGGGTCAGTTGATCTTGACGGTCCAACGGTGGAAGGATTCATAGTGGTGTTGTCAAGGGACGGCTCTGAAGGATTTGCTTCACTGATAGGCGGGTCTTCTGGGGCGGCAGTTAATGGAGAAGGTGGCCTAGCCGGCTCAGATGCTGGTATTGGCAGGTCTTCCGTCGGTTTAGCCACCTTTGATTTCTTGGATTTAGCCTGGCCACTAAAGAATAATATAGCAGAATTGTCAGTGTTAAGATACAATTGAGCAACCTGGAAGAAAGGAAAAATTTTGATTACCCAGGAGCAGTCTTGAAAGCCAGAAATTGTGTTTGAGATGAGTCATCTGAAGAACGAGACACCTCCTGAATGGATAAAGGAAAGAGTTAAAAGAAATGTAAGGAGCAGGATTCATCAAAACGGGTTAAAGACAGTAATAATTAAACCTCGTTCGGGTGTTTTCGAGGGGTCTGTTGAAGGACAACAGCCGATTCATCCTCAATTCCATCTTCAGGTGGCTTTCATGTTGCTGCTTTTTCAAATGAAAGTTGGGATCCAAGTGAGCTAAAGGGTTAAAAAACCTTACTTTATGGATCACTCGACGAACTTTGTGTCTTGGTAAGGGCTCTGAGTCGGAGGAAATGATAGTTACCTCTACTTCCTCAGCCTGACTGGCCCCAGTGTCATCCTGGTAAGGATCAGTGTCAATAAGAGTGTTAAAAAATTGGCCAAGGGAGTCAAGGGCTACCTCCGAGTCAGACGTGTCGTCAAGCTTCATTAAATCTTCAGCAGTGGTTTTCTTCTTCTTCTTCTTGGATTTCCGGACTGTTTTCTTGGCATTCATGGCGGCGAGTTTCGCCTTCTTGGCAGCTTCGTGGTCATATTTCACCTTCCAGAAGTCGGAATTGGCCTATAAAGACAAGAAGAAAGATCAGTATTAAGTACTAATAGCTGGGCAAAACACAAAGAAAAAGAGATCAGAATGTACTTACTTCTGGCACCGGATTAATCTTGCAGAAGGGACTTAACCCAACAATACTGCAATCTTCGTACTTCCCATTTACCAAAAGGGTTGACATCGAAACAATGTCTTCTTCGGTGAGTTCAACTGGGCTGTGACGAAGAGGGTTGTCCAGGCTTCCGTCATATTCATACATCAGTTGAGATCGACGACTTAATGGAATAACCCGCCATGAGATCCAGCAACGGGTCAGATCTACTCCGGTTAAACCATTACCCAACAAGCCGTTGATTCTTCTAATGGAGGGAAGAAGCTTCCTACATTCAGCAACAGTAAGCTTATCCGGAAGGGTGAACTTGGAGTCAAGATGACTAGGGCGGTAACCCAGTAGAGGCTTCTCGTTTGCTGGAGAAGTATCCTGACAATAAAACCAAGTTTGGTTCCAGTCCTTTGGGTGGCTCGGTAAGACGATGAGAGGAAAAGCGGCACCCTGACGGCGCTGAACCGAGATGCCTCCAAGTTCTAAGCTAGATCCGTTGGTGCATTCATTTTGACGATTCAGATAAAAGTACTCTCTAAACAGCTCTACGGTGGGCTCTTGCTAAAGATATGCCTCACAGAGCACTTGGATGTTACAAATGTTGGAAATAGAGTTGGGTCCAAGGTCCTGAGGATGGAGTTTGAAAAAATGAAGGACCTCTCTGAATAATTTTGAACCGGGCGGTGAAAAGCCATGGTTCATGTGGTCAGTGAAGATAATCACTTCTCCGTCTTTTGGATTGGGACGATCTTCCTCCAGGTCAGGAGCACGATAAGACATGACATTCTTTGAAGGCAGAAACCCAACGATGAAGAACTCTTTTAACCGTTCCTTGATTACAGATGAAGGGACCCAATTACAGACGGTGGGTGACTTTGACGGCATGATGTGCAACGAACTGAAAAATAAATAATAATATGCCGGTTCAGTCTACGGTCAATTATAAAGCAAGTAATGGCGGTTTAACTAAGGGCTAATGACATATAGGGAAAAGAAAGCCGGAGTGGTAAGCCGCCATGACTACAGATTTTCTCAGAGGGCAGATTCAGTTAAGTGTTGGCATAAACAAGTTTCACCAAGTGGTCATTATCATTTTGGATCAAAGGCTGTTTCAAAAAGGGAAATATTCTAGACCTAAAAACATAGTACAGATGAGTTCGTCGACTGTAACGAAGCATTTACACAGGTAAAAGGGATCTATTGATATCCAAAATGAATGCCAAACAGCTACCGCGCAAGTTATATATCTTTTCTGGATCAAAAGAAGTTGCGGAGAAAATCTACAAGATGGTCTGTGATGAACAGATGAAGAACACTGAAGAACTCGCAAACCTAGAACATATCTAGGTGGGTGAGAGAGAATAAAACTTACAAGATGCAGGCCCGCCGCGAAGAGTCGCCGCATTTTCTGGATGGATTCAGGGTGATGCAGCGGCCAAGCTCGACGACAACGATGAGAGTTGCGGCGGCAGCAGAGCTCAAGCAGCGACGGGGGTTGCGAGAGGAAGAAGATGAGGAAGAAAGGAGAATGAGAAAGACCCAAGTTATGCCTATTTATAAGGGAGTGCGCGAACAGGCGGGCGCGAAAATCAAGGAGACCCAATAATGATTATCCAACTGAACAGACGCCTCGATTCCCGGAAGGCATTAAAAATGAAAGATCCATTGGAAGATGACATCATGAAAGTTTGTTGTGTTTCAAAAAGATGACGTCACGGCGGGTTAAGGAAATTTTCAGACAGAGGATGGATTCTGCCTAAGTATTGAAGATTGACAAAGAACAAAGTTCAAAGTCAACCTGGGGCCTAATGTTGGGGATATTACTATCAGCTGAGACCCGCCTAGGAGGGGCCGGGTCAGCCTTAATGGCAGGTTACATAAGAAGCCCAATATACAGTCAAGATGATAGTTTATTAGTATATATAGAAAGCCCAAAGGCCTCGGGCCGGCTTAAAATCCCGCTATTGTAAACCGCCATATGGGCGGAAAGACTTGTAAAGAAAGGCATGTAAAGGAAGTCACCGAGCCGGACACGATTATGAGCCAGCCGAGACTCTGTAAGCCACCAGGCGTCAAACTGTGTATATAAGGGGACGACCCGGTGGCGGTTTAGGGCAAGAAACAACCAAGTCGATAACCGAGCCGGCGAGTAGAGCCTCTTGGAAGTCGAAACATCAGCAATACCAATCCCAACTAGACGTAGGCTTTTACCTTCATCGTAAGGGGCCGAACTAGTATAAAACTCTCTCGTGTTCTTTGTCCCGATTAACCCCTTTAAGCTTCCTAGTGCGATGGCCCTATGACTAAGTCCTTGCTCTAGGACATTTGTCGTGTCAACTCCACGACAAGATGTCTTGTAACCGGGATGCCGAGTCTGATCGGATTGTCTTGGGAGAAGGAATATCCTTCGTTGACCGTGAGAGATTGTGATGGGCTAAGTTGGGACTCCCCTGCAGGGATTTGATCTTTCGAAAGTCGTGCCCGCGGTTATGGGCAGATGAGAATTTGTTAGTGTCCGGTTGTAGAAGACTTGAACTTAACTTAATTAAAATGAATCAACTGAGTGTGTGGCCGTGATGGTCTCTTTTTGGCGGAGTCCGGGAAGAGAACATGGTCTCGTGTTATGCTTGATCGTAGGTTGTTCTAGGATCACTTCTTGACCATAGTTCATCGACCATGCCTTTGCCTTCTCTTCTCGCTCTCATTTGCGTATGTTAGCCACCATATATGCTAGTCGCTTGCTGCAGCTCCACCTCATATTTTTACCCTTCCTATAAGCTTAAATAGTCTTGATCACGAGGGTGTGAGATTGCTGAGTCCCCATGACTCATAGATTCCTTCCAAAACCAGATGTAGGGACCGATGATACCATTCCAAGAGATTCAACTGAGCTCAAGTGGGAGTTCGATGAGGACTCAGGACGATACTACGTGTCTTTCCCAGATGATCAGTAGTGGTGCCCAGTTGGGGCGATCGGGGATTATGTTGCATTTGGGGTTTATCTTTATTTTGGTTCCGTAGTCGGACCTTGAGTGTATCTGGATGAATGTAATGACTTATTTATGCATTGTGTGACGTGGCGAGTGTAAGCCAACTATGTATCCTTTTCCCTTATTGTATTACATGGGTTGTTGTGAAGATTACCTCACTTGCGACATTGCTTTCAATGCGGTTATGCCTCTAAGTCGTGCTTCGACACGTGGGAGATATAGCCACATCGAGGGCGTTACATCTTGCCACTCCTTGTTCCATAATCCATCAAATCTTTACCCAAAATTTGAAAACTTCACAACACAAAACTTAAAGTAGAAAATCTCGTGAGCTCCGTTAGCGAAAGAAAACAAAAAACCACTTCAAGGTACTGTAATGAACTCATTATTTATTTATATTGGTGTTATACCTACTGTATTCCAACTTCTCTATGGTTTATGAACTATTTTACTAGCCATAGATTCATCAAAATAAGCAAACAACACACGAAAAACAGAATCTGTCAAAAACAGAACAGTCTGTAGTAATCTGTAGCTAGCGCAAGATCTGGAACCCCAAAAATTCTAAAATAAATTGCTGGACGTGAGGAATTTATCTATTAATCATCTGCAAAAATAATTAACTAAATAACGCTTTTCAAATAAAAATGACAGCAGTTCTCATGAGCGCTAAAGTTTCTGTTTTTTACAGCAAGTGTAACAAGACTTTCCCCAAGTCTTCCCACGGTTCTACTTGGCACAAACACTAATTAAACACAAAAAACACAACCAAAACAGAGGCTAGATAAATTATTTATTACTAAACAGGAGCAAAAAGCAAGGAATTAAAATAAAATTGGGTTGCCTCCCAACAAGCGCTATCGTTTAACGCCCCTAGCTAGGCATAACAAGCAAGGATAGATCTAGGTATTGTCATCTTTGGTAGGCAATCCATAAGTGGCTCTCATAATAGATTCATAAGGTAATTTAATTTTCTTTCTAGTAAAGTGTTCCATGCCTTTCCTTAATGGAAATTGGAATCTAATATTTCCTTCCTTCATATCAATAATTGCACCAATCATTCTAAGGAAAGGTCTACCAAGAATAATAGGACATGAAGGATTGCAATCTATGTCAAGAACAATAAAATCTACAGGAACATAATTCCTATTTGCAACAATAAGAACATCATTAATTCTTCCCATAGGTTTCTTAATAGTGGAATCCGCAAGGTGCAAGTTTAAAGAGCAATCATCAAAATCACGGAAACCTAACAAATCACACAAAGTCTTACGAATCGTGGAAACATTAGCACCCAAATCACACAAAGCATAACATTCATGATCTTTAATTTTAATTTTAATAGTTGGTTCTCACTCATCATAAAGCTTTCTAGGGATAGAAACTTCCAATTCAAGTTTTTCTTCATAAGATTGCATCAAGGCATCAACGATATGTTTAGTAAATGCTTTATTTTGACTATAAGCATGAGGAGAATTTAGCACGGATTGTAACAAGGAAATACAATCAATCAAAGAGCAATTTTCATAGTTAAATTCCTTGAAATCCATAATAGTGGGTTTAGCAACATCTAGGGTTTTAATTTCTTCAATCCCACATTTATCAATTTTAGCATCAAGATCAAAAAATTCTGAATTCTTAGAACGCCTTCTAGGTAAAGGTGGATCATATTCAGTCCCATCATTATCAAGATTCATATTGCAAAACAAAGATTTAATAGGGGACACATCAATAACTTTTAGATCTTCATCATTATTTTCATAGGAACTAGAAGAACACGCTCTTATAAAGGCATCTTTCTTAGCACGCATCCTAGCGGTTCTTTCTTTGCACCCATCAATGGAAATTCTCATGGCTTTGAGAGACTCATTGACATCATGCTTAGGTGGAATAGATCTAAGTTTCAAAGAATCAACCTCAAGAGTAATTCTATCAACGTTCCTAGCCAAATCATCAATCTTAAGCAATTTTTCTTCAATCAAAGCATTGAAATTCTTTTGTGAAGTAATAAATTCTTTAATATTAGATTCAAAATCAGAGGGCATCTTATTATAATTTCCATAAGAATTGTTGTAGGAATTACCATAATTATTATAGGGATTACTAGGATAAGGCCGAGGGTTGAAATTTCCTCTATACGCGTTGTTACCAAAATTGTTCCTACCAACAAAATTCACATCCATAGATTCATTATTATTCTCAATCAAAGTAGACAAGGTCATATCATTAGAATCATAAGAAACACTCTTATTAGCAAATAATTTAATAAGTTCATCCATCTTTCCACTCAAAACATTAATTTCTTCTATCGCATGCACCTTTCTATTAGTAGATCTTTCAGTATGCCATTGAGAATAATTAACCATAATATTATCTAGGAGTTTAGTAGCTTCTCCTAAAGTGATTTCCATAAAAGTGCCTCCCGCGGCCGAATCTAAAACATTTCTAGAAGCAAAATTCAATCCGGCTTAAAAATCCTGAACAATCATCCATAAATTTAAACCGTGAGTAGGGCAATTACGTATCATTAATTTCATTCTCTCCCAAGCTTGTGCATCATGTTCATGATCAAGTTGCTTAAAATTCATAATATCGTTTCTAAGAGAGATGATCTTAGCGGGAGGAAAATACGTAGAGATAAAAGCATCTTTGCACTTATTCCATGAATCAATAGTTAAATTCCTTGAAATCCATAATAGTTGGTTTAGCAACATCTAGGGTTTTAATTTCTTCAATACCACTTTTATCAAATTTAGCATCAAGATCGACAAATTCTGAATTCTTAGAACGTCTTCTAGGTAAAGGTGGATCATATTAAGTCCCATCATTATAAAGATTCATATTGCAAAACAAAGATTTAATAGGGGCCACATAAATAACTTTTAGATCTTCATCTTTATTTTCATAGGAACTAGAAGAACACGCTCTTATAAAGGCATCTTTCTTAGCAGGTATCCTAGCGGTTCTTTCTTTGCACTCATGAATGGAAATTCTCATGGCTTTGAGAGACTCATTGCTATCATGCTTAGGTGGAATAGATCTAAGTTTCAAAGAATCAACATCAAGAGCAATTCTATCAACGTTCCTAGCCAAATCATCAATCTTAAGCAATTTTTCTTCAATCATAGCATTAAAATTCTTTTGTGAAGTAATAAATTCTTTAATATTAGATTCAAAATAAGAGGGATTCTTATTATAATTTCCATAAGAATTGTTGTAGGAATTACCATAATTATTAGAGGGATTACTAGGATAAGGCCTAGGGTTGAAATTTCCTCTATACGCGTTGTTACCAAAATTGTTCCTACCAACAAAATTCACATCCATAGATTCATTATTATTCTCAATCAAAGTAGACAAGGGCATATCATTAGGATCAGAAGAAACACTCTTATTAGCAAATAATTTCATAAGTTCATCCATATTTCCACTCAAAACATTAATTTCTTCTATCGCATGCACCTTTCTATTAGTAGATCTTTCAGTATGCCATTGAGAATAATTAACCATAATATTATCTAGGAGTTTAGTAGCTTCTCCTAAAGTGATTTCCATAAAAGTGCCTCCCGCGGCCGAATCTAAAAGATTTCTAGAAGCAAAATTCAATCTGGCATAAAAAATTTGTATAATCATCCACAAGTTTAAACCATGAGTAGGGCAATTACGTATCATTAGTTTCATTCTCTCCCAATCTTGTGCAACATGTTCATGATCAAGTTGCTTAAAATTCATAATATCGTTTCTAAGAGAGATGATCTTAGCGGGAGGAAAATACTTAGAGATAAAAGCATCTTTGCACTTATTCCATGAATCAATACTATTTTTAGGCAAAGACGAAAACCAAGCTTTAGCATGATCTCTAAGTGAAAAAGGAAATAGTTTCAATTTAACAATATCATTATCCACATCTTTCTTCTTTTGCATATCACACAAATCAACGAAGCTATTTAGATGGGTAGCGGCATCTTCACTAGGAAGGCCGGAAAACGGATCTTTCATGACAAGATTCGGCAAAGCAGTATTAATTTCACAAGATTCAGCATCGGTAAGAGGAGCAATCGGAGTGCTAATAAAATCATTGTTGTTGGTATTGGTGAAGTCGCATAATTTAGTATTATCTTGAGCCATCATGACAAGCAAGCAACTAACACACAAGCAAACAAAAAGCAAGCGGGCAAAAGGAGGCAAATAGAGAAAGAGAGGGGGATAGAGAGAGGGCGAATAAAACGGCAAGGGTGAAGTGGGGGAGAGGAAAACGAGAGGCAAATGGCAAATAATGTAATGCGGGAGATAAGGGTATGTGATGGGTACTTGGTATGTTGACTTTTGCGTAGACCTCCCTGGCAACGGCGCCAGAAATCCTTCTTGCTACCTCTTGAGCACTGCGTTGGTTTTCCCCGAAGAGGAAGGGATGATGCAGCAAAGTAGCGTAAGTATTTCCCTCAGTTTTTGAGAACCAAGGTATCAATCCAGTAGGAGGCTACGCGCGAGTCCCTCGTACCTGCACAAAACAAATAAATCCTCGCAACCAACGCGAATAGGGGTTGTCAATACCTACACGGCCACTTACGAGAGTGAGATCTGATAGATATGATAAGATAATATTTTGGTATTTTTGTGATAAAGATGCAAAGTAAAATAAAGGCAAAGTAAAAAAGCAAAGGAAATAACTAAGTAGTAGGAGATTAATATGATAAAGATAGACCCGGGGGCCATAGGTTTCACTAGTGGCTTCTCCCGAGAGCATAAGTATTCTACGGTGGGTGAACAAATTACTGTTGAGCAATTGACAGAATTGAGCATAGTTATGAGAATATCTAGGTATGATCATGTATATAGGCATCACGTCCGAGACAAGTAGACCGACTCCTGCCTGCATCTACTACTATTACTCCACTCATCGCCCGCTATCCAGCATGCATCTAGAGTATTAAGTTAAAAACAGAGTAACGCCTTAAGCAAGATGACATGATGTAGAGGGATAGACTCATGCAATATGATGAAAACCCCATCTTGTTATCCTCGATGTCAACAATACAATACGTGCCTTGCTACCCCTACTGTCACTGGGAAAGGACACTGCAAGATCAAACCCAAAGCTAAGCACTTCTCCCATTGCAAGAAAGATCAATCTAGTAGGCCAAACAAAACTGATAATTTGAAGAGACTTGCAAAGATAACCAATCATACATAAAAGAATTCAGAGAAGATTCAAATATTATTCATAGATAGACTTGATCATAAACCCACAATTCATCGGTCTCAACAAACACACCGCAAAAAGAAGATTACATCGAATAGTTCTCCACAGGAGAGGGGCAGAACATTGTATTGAGATCCAAAAAGAGAGAAGAAGACATCTAGCTAATAACTATGGACCCGTAGGTCTGAAGTAAACTACTCACACTTCATCAGAGAGGCTATGGTGTTGATGTAGAAGCCCTCCGTGATCGATGCCCCCTCCGGCGGAACTCCAGAACAGGCCCCAAGATGGGATCTCGTGGATACAGAAAGTTGCGGCGGTGGAATTAGGTTTTTGGCTCTGTATCTGATCGTTTGGGGGTACATAGGTATATATAGGAGGAAGGAGTACGTCGGTGGAGCAACAGGGGGCCCATGAGGGTGGAGGGCGCGCCTGGGGGGGTAGGCGCGCCCCCCTACCTCGTGGCCTCCTCTTTTGTGTCTTGACATAGGGTCCAAGTCTCCCGGGTCTTGTTCGTTGAGAAAATCACGTTCCCGAAGGTTTCATTCCGTTTGGACTCCATTTGATATTCCTTTTCTTCGAAACCCTAAAACAAGCAAAAAACAACAATTCTGGGCTGGGCCTCCGGTTAATAGGTTAGTCCCAAAAATAATATAAAAGTGGATAATAAAGCCCAATAATGTCCAAAACAGTAGATAATATAGCATGGAGCAATCAAAAATTATAGATACGTTGGAGACGTATCAAGGGATAGTTATATGATCTAATTATGTTATTATTGTTGAGAGGACTTGCACTAGTGAAAGTATGAACCCTATGCCTTGTTTCAACGCATTACAATACCGTTTGTGCTCACTTTTATCATCAGTTACCTTGCTTTTTTTATATTTTCAGATTACAAAAACCTTTATCTACTATCCATATACCACTTGTATCACCATCTCTTCGCCGAACTAGTGCGCTTATACAATTTACCATTGTATTGGGTGTGTTGGGGACACAAGAGACTCTTTGTTATTTGGTTGCAGGGTTGCTTGAGAGAGACCATCTTCATCCTACGCCTCCTATGGATTGATAAACCTTAGGTCATCCACTTGAGGGAAATTTTCTACTGTCCTACAAACCTCTGCACTTGGAGGCCCAACAATGTCTACAAGAAGAAGGTTGTGTAGTAGATATCAGCGAGGGGTGGAGAGATCAAGGCAAGGCAAACCTCGCGAGGTCCTCGTGACGTGAGCCATGACGATCGAGACCAGGCAGGCGCCAGCGCGCGCAGCGTCCTTGTTTCCTCTTTGGTGCTAAGGGGGAAAGCGCAGGCGCGGAGTACCGAGGCATTAAGCAAAGGTTTCCATATTGGTGCAACGAGACCAATACCAGAAGGACGGCAAGACGGAGGTCACCATGGAGCCCAAGACGACATCACCACCAGAACCTTTGGCAGGCGATGACCACCTTTTGTCAGGATAGCTTGTACTAGTTGTCCCCTTTCAAATTGGCCGTTGTTGGTTCCCTTCCCACTCAATATTTGGGAGAGAGGACCAGGGCCTCTATAAATAGGACTAGCCACCACCATATGCAGGGAGGGATCATCAAGATCATCCCAAACCACACAAGTTCACCAAGCACAAGAACACCTCAACATCAGGAGGCTGTTCTTCCCCTTGTACTGTTCATCATCAGCCCAAGAGGCAATCCACCACCACCACACTGGAGTAGGGTATTACACCACAACGGTGGCCCGAACCAGTATAAATCTTGTGTCTTTGTCTTGTGAAGTTCGTCTAGTTCATCCATGAGATCTTAGCAAGCTAGAGCGCGGATCGATAGGGAGAAAACCTTCACGCGCACCCCAGTGTTCAAACCTCAAGGGTTTTGCCGGAACCCACTATCTGACAGTACTGAGGTGCATACATGACATAACATAAACATGGATATCATGATGGAATGAAATCAGACATAGAGTACAGAAAGCGTAAGCATAGGATAAAACAGGATGAAGATAAATAGACTGAAGAAATTGAACAAACCACCTTTTGTCAGGATAGCTTGTACTAGTTGTCCCCTTTCAAATTGGCCGTTGTTGGTTCCCTTCCCGCTCAATATTTGGGAGAGAGGACCAGGGCCTCTATAAATAGGACTAGCCACCACCATATGCGGGGAGGGATCATCAAGATCATCCCCAACCACACAAGTTCACCAAGCACAAGAACACCTCAACATCAGGAGGTTGTTCTTCCCCTTGTACTGTTCATCATCAGCCCAAGAGGCAATCCACCACCACCACACTGGAGTAGGGTATTACACCACAACGGTGGCCCGAACCAGTATAAATCTTGTGTCTTTGTCTTGTGAAGTTCGTCTAGTTCGTCCGTGAGATCTTAGCAAGCTAGAGCGCGGATCGATAGGGAGAAAACCTTCACGCGCACCCCAGTGTTCAAACCTCAAGGGTTTTGCCGGAACCCATTATCCGACAGTACTGAGGTGCATACATGACATAACATAAACATGGATATCATGATGGAATGAAATCAGACACAGAGTACAAAAAGCGTAAGCATAGGATAAAACAGGATGAAGATAAACAGACTGAAGAAATTGAACTGAGGAAATTGAGAAAGTATTCAGTCAAAGTCTTCAAATAGATATGAACAAGCACACAACACAGTAATGAGGAAATGAAAGGGTTGAGGAAATAGAACCAGTAAGCTTAGTGAAGACAATGATTTGGTAGACCAGTTCCAACTGTTGTGACAGTTGTACGTCTGGTTAGAGCGGCTAGGTATTTAAACCTGAGGACACACAGTCCCGGACACACAGTGCTCACCGTATTCTCCTTGAACTAAGGTCACACAGACCTCGTCCAATCACTCGTGGTAAGTCTTCAGGTGACTTCCAGACCTTCACAAACTTGGTCACCCTGCGATCCACAATTTCCTCTTGGATGCTCTAGACCATGACGCCTAACCGTCTGGAGGATGCACAGTCCTCAAAGGTAACAAGTGTCGTTTCCACACAGGAACAATCTCTTCAGTGATGCTCAATCACTTTGGGTTTGTAGATGTTTGGTTTGGGGTTTTGGGTTTTTCCTCACTTTATGATTTTCGCTCAAAGTCCTCGGAGGATGGGATGCTCTCAATGACAAGTGTCAATTTCTCGCGGAGCAGCCAACCAGCTAGTGGTTGTAGGGGCGGCTATTTATAGCCTAGGGAGCAGCCCGACATGATAAGACATAAATTCCCTTCAATGATATGACCGTTAGGTGGGTAGATATTTTGGGACAGCTGGGGTGTAGCACATCAATGGTCGGAGATTTGACTATCAAATTCCTTAGGGCTATCATGTTCCTCACTTGTAGGAAATCCACACTGGCGAATTCCTAACTCCTCCGTCAGAACAAATTCCTCAGAGACCATAAGAACTTCGTCCCTGTCACTAAAGAAATTGACTGAACCGTATGAGATTTCCAATGGCTTCACTCGAATGGATTGGTAGGTGTAGGATTTTGAGATAAGCATCACTTGGAAACTTTTCCTTAGTTTTACCTCGACCCCCTTTAACAGTACGGTGTTCCCTATGACTCAAGAAAGATAAAATGAAACTACGAAAACAAAAGTCTTCACGCTTCATGTTCCTCGTATGAATAACAAGTCTTCATGGGCGCACCAATTTCTTCACTTTCAAAGTCTCCAGAAATCCAAAGTCTTCAGTCGAAGACATTCATTTTTAGGGGTCGACTTTCTCTGTACATATCAAACTCCCCATAGACTTATAGACCTGTGTACACTCACAAATGCATTAGTCCCTTAACCTATAAGTCTTCAATACACCAAAATCACTAAGGGGCACTAGATGCACTTACAATCTCCCCCTTTTTGGTGATTCATGACAAAATAGGTTAAGTTTTCAATGGGGATAAACATACGAAGTGTAAGTACTGATATTGAGGAATTTTATTGCAAGATATAGAAGAACTCCCCTTGAAGATGTGCATAGTGAGGAATTTGCTTTTTGAAGCAATGCACATTTGAAGAGTAGAATCATGGAGATTTCCCCCTATATCCTATAATTCGTACACGCATTTAACATATGATATGAAGAATTTGAAATGCATGATGAAATATGGTGATATATGTGATTCAGCATGCGTGCATTAACATATATGAGGAAATAGAATGCTGAAGAACATAGCATAAGTATCAGACCACCATCAGGTTTAAGTTTACAACTCAATCCAATAAATTTTCAAAAGAACGAGAGTTGTAACTTAGAAGAAAAAACGCCCATATAAAGAGACCCGCTTGAAGACTATCTCAAATTTCTCCCCCTTTGTCATCGAATGACCAAAAGGGACGAAAAGTGAGGACTAACGCTCCTGAAGAATATCATCACTGAGTCGATGAAGGAGCGCCAACGTTGTTGGGGTCAGTTGTTGAGGTAGGGCCTGCTGCAGTGTCGTCCAAATCTTCATGCTCATCAGTCTCGCGTGATGAAGAATATGAGCTGGCTACCAAGGAAGGAACTTTGCTTTTCTTGAATTTATTCGCTGGTGGTTGAGACCATTCAAAGTCCTGGTTGAAACCCATTTGCTTCAGATCTTCTTCACCATAGAGATGAGACAGAACAGCCAGGTGCGATTGAATACTTCATGGAGGTAGAAGTGGTTCTTCTTCACTGCATTATGTGTAGCAGTCATGTTGTGAAGAATAGAACCAAACCGACGCTTAACCCATTTGTGGTTGCGATCGATCTTCTGGTGAAGACTAAGGAGAAGCTCACGATCAGTCATCACCATTGGAGCTATGCCTTGAGGATTTTGCTTTGAGGCATTGGCGGCAGAGTCATGAGTGGCAGAGTCATCATTGGTGGAATATGATGCAGCTTTGCGGAACTGACCATCCAATGGACGAATGCCTTCATCAATAATAGCTGTAGCCTTGCCCTTTTCATCAGCTGAGGAAAATGTCCGCTTGAGGACTTCTATTGGGGGCAAGTAGCTGACGTGATTCTATAAATCAGCCTTGTAGTTGATTGAAGACCTTGATCTGATGAATCTCATAATCCAGGGAGTGTAAGGCTTCAACTCAAAAGGGGACAAAGCTACATTTGCCAGAGTCCTCATGAAGAAATCATGGTAGTTGACAGGTATTCCATGAATGAGGTTGAATAGCAAATTCTTCATGATACCAACGACCTCTTCTTCATTAGAGTCGTGGCCCTTGATTGGACTCAAAGTCTTGGACAAGATGCGATATACAGTCCATGGTACATACAACAATTCCTTCACGAGGAATTTAGTTCTTGAGGCTTGACCGGGCTTCAGCGGCTTCATCAACACTTGCATATAATGGTCAGTAAGTTCAGGTTCATGATATATACAACGTGCACCTTCAAGGGGAGGACTGACAGGCAGGGCATGAAGCAATTCAGAGGCCAGTGCTTTGAAGTGAGTATTCTCTGTCATCCAGTCCAATACCCAAGAGTTCACATCTTCAGCATTTCCTGTGATGTGTAGCGTTGCATAGAACTGAAGAATTAGTTCTTCATTCCAATTACATATATCTGTGCAGAAGTTGAGAAGTCCAGCATCGTGAAGAACACTGAGGACTGGCGTGAAGCAAGATAGTGATTCCATGTCCACATGAGGAATTTTTGCATGATCAAATACTTTGTCCTTATTGAAAAGAAGTGAAGAATAGAAGTTGGCTTGGCTGGCAGTCCAGAAATGCTTCCTTCAAAGACAAGCAGAGTCATATGGGTTGTAATCTGTGAAGAATGCGTGCTCATGGAAGAAGTCGGCAGCCTTGATTTTTTTGCTTCTTGGAGAAGGGATTCTTCGGCTTGAGGTGAGGAGTGTCTATCAAAGTCATCACGGCCTCAGGAATCACGTTCTCCGGAACCACAGGCTGAGGAATTTTAGTTTCAGTTGCAGCATGGTTCTTCATTTCTTCATCAATATTTTCATCAGCACTAGTGGCTGGAATTGCTTCAGTAGCATTTTCATCAGCACTAGTGGCTAGATTGCTTCAGGAATACGAGGTTCTTCAGAGCCCATAAGAACTTTAGTGTGCACAGGGGACTGAGGGATTTGTTGTAGAGGGGTGAAGAGCGAAGAGTTGGGGTGCTGACTATCCCAATAGTCATCATTTAGCACTGGAGTGGAGCACCCAATATCCACGTCTTCATCTTCTTCATTTAATTCTTCAACGCCTACCTCTTCAGCTGTGAACTGAGGCATAGGCGGTGAGATGATTGGAGTTGAATGGATATCATCCGCTTCAATTTCTTCGTCTAACTACTTTGAAGAAGCAACAGAAGGAACGTCTTCATACGATCCGCTTGGGATCACATAATCTTCACCAAAAGGAACGAGTTCCTTTGATGGCATGCTTGAAACTGGAATAGCATCAATTGGATTCTCAAAAGAGCTGGTCAATTTCTTCATCTTCTTCGGTGCTGAAGACTGAGATGAAGTAGATGCTTTCCTTTTCTTCACTGCTGCTTGCTCCACGGCTTTGGTTTTCTTCGCTTCTGATGCAGAAGGAGGAATTGTACTTGTTGTTGGTGCAGGAGGAGCAGAGGAAATAGGTTCAGTTTCCTCAGGCGCAACTGATGCAGTTGCCCTGGCTGGTTCAGATTCTTCAGGCTCAGCGGTTGATGCCTCAGCTAGCCTGGCTTGTTCTTCAGGCGCAACACTAGTGGTTGCCCTGGCAATGTCATCAGCAGCTGGAATGCAGTCATTAGCCTTGGTACTCTCATTTTCTTCAGCAGCCTGATTTTCATCAGCGGTGCTGGCATGTTCTTCAGTCGGCTAAGCAGATGCATCAGCCTGAGGAATTTCAATGTGCATTTGAGTAGCAACATTGGGGGTGAATGTCTTTGCCAATTTCACAAATCTGACTTTGGCTCCCTTCCAGTCAGCATGGTAGGCATCAAATTCATCACCGAGGTTTTTTATCTCAACTTGAACAACCACAAGTTCATCATTTGTCATCTTGACAACATTCTTCTTCAGATAGCGCTCTTTCTTGTACTGCACTTTCTTCAGCTGCCTGGCCTTCTCAAACTTCCATTTTTCTTCGCCTATGAAGGCGGTCAGCATGTGACTTTGGCCAGAAGTCAGCTTGAAGTCTGGCATAGGAGCGTTGGGGTCCTTGTGCCAGAGATCAATGTATTCAAGGATCAACTTAGGATCCAGTAGGAGAGGAACTTCACTTCCTTTGGCTCTAGCGGCCCTTTGCTGTCTGTCTCTGATGATTTCCGCGAGTTCATCATCATCAGCTTCATCATCAGAGGATGGTACTTGAAAGGCGACCTGCTTCTTTTGAGGACTGGGTCTAGTGCCTCGTCCAGTAGTGGCCTTGGTCTTCAGCAATGTGAGGCCAGTTGAGGAATGCAGAGGAGCTGAAGAACTTGTAGAGGCTCCTGAGGCAAGAGATTTTCCTGTGGTCCTTTGGCACGAGGCGAGATGCACAGGTGCTGAGGACTTTTCCGGAGGAGCTGAGGGTTTTGGAACTTGAGGAACTGGGGAAGCTTGAGGAATTGGCCGTGAGGGCTTAGCAGAAGAGCTTGGCCGTGAGGGCATTGAAGAAGAAGCACTAGGCTTATGTGCAGGCTTCTTAGGCATAGCCTTCTTGGGCTTGCTAGCAGAAGCCTCAGCAGTGGCAGCAGCAATAGAGTCTTCATTGAATTTCTTCACTGCCTCTTTTGCTACTTTTGCCAACTTCGCTTGACGCTTAGCCCATTCAGCAGGGAATTCCTCACCTCGTCTGATGCTTGAGGGATCAGCAACTTGGCCTGGTGCCAAGGGAGGTCTTGGGCATGGAGGGTCTACAACGAATTTCTTCATGTACTTGGGAGTCACATATCTGTACTCTTTCCATTCTCTGGCCCATCTCCTCTCTATTTTCTGAATGCGCACTTTGCGCTCATTTTTAGTTTCTTTTCCATGAATTGCCTCATCTGGAGTGCAATACCCTGCATAGATGTCTTCAGGGATTCCAAAGGCAGTGTTGACTTCCAACTTCTTTCCTTCCTTCTGAGGTTTCTTTCCTTCAGCCATTTTCTTCAGCTGAGGATTTTGAATAGTTGAGTTCTCTGAAGAGGTATGTAGTTTTTCTTCGAGGAATGCTGCAAATGAGTTAAGTTGATG
Source organism: Triticum urartu (assembly GCF_056163025.1). Classification (NCBI taxonomy): domain Eukaryota; kingdom Viridiplantae; phylum Streptophyta; class Magnoliopsida; order Poales; family Poaceae; genus Triticum; species Triticum urartu. Next base: position 191,696,290 of record NC_141877.1, on the reverse strand, counting down.
ATAACCTAGTGATTCAGCGGCAGACATGTGTACATGTGAATAGAGTATAGGTGCGAAGAATTTGGAGAGGTCATATGCGTTCTTAGATGTTTTTGCAAAAAGAACAAGTTTGAGGAATTTGACCAGATGTGTCTTGAGGAATTTCACTAAGCGTTCTTTGACTTAGGTTCCAGAGTTGTGTAGATTGAAAATCCACACAATTGAGGAATCTTGAAGAAAAACATGGCTTAGGAAACAGATCAAGAACAGATGTTTGTGTGAAGTGTTTAGAGTGTGAAGATTTGAAGAATAAACACCTTTTGAAGATTTTGATGAAATCACTGGAATCAATAAGGGCAGTAAAAGTAACTTTTAGTTACCTTTGATGAAGAACACGACGAACTGGGAATGTAGATTGGAAGTTCGTCAGTCTAGATCTTCTACGCCCTAACTTGGCAGAAGAAGACGGCTACGGCGGCGGCGGAGTGAAGAAATCCACAGTCGACGCGAGTACGACAGCGACGAGGTCGAGGCAGCAAAGCTCTTCCTCACCGGCGATGATGGATGTAGCGGCAGAGCTAGGTTTTGAGAGCTTGAACGAGGGAGTGAGGTCGAGCATAGTAAAAACAGACTGAGGAAGGGAAGGGGTATATATAGCCATGGTGAAAAACTGCTCGTTCGAAGAAAATGGACGAACGTGCCCCTGACCTTTCTCATATGTGTGACATGTGTCACCCACATACTGTGAAGTGGAGATCGTGTGAGATCGTGGGTGAATGGATAAGTATTATCGTGGAATGTGGAATGGTTTGAGCGGCAAAAACCGAAAATTCATATATGAAAATTTAATGTTTCATTCGCATATTCTTCAGTTGACAAGGACACAGTGAAGATTTTGAACGGGTTTCAAATAGAACGCATATGAGAAATTTGTGAACAGACTGGGTTGAGTTTAGCATAGAGGGGGAAGGGTCCGATCACATTCACTTAGCAGAAAAAGGCGGCTTGAAGAAATAGCAATAAGTGAATGCTGTAGAGGACATAAACTCATATATTTATATAGCCAATGAAGAAAAATGATGGAAATAGTGAAGACATTGCAAAGTTTAAGAATTTGAACAACTGAGGAATTTCAAAAGTGAAGAAAAACTCAAATTGAAGATTTTCAACTTTTTTTGGTGGCGTGACCCATCGTATAAGAATGATAATTTCAGACACCGCGTACAATTATCGTAGGGTTCTAAGAATCAAATTCTTCATCAATTTCTTCACACTTAGAGGGTTAGTCTTCATTGACTGAAGAAAAAACGTTACTTCGTGTGTTGCACATCCAAGTCATCAATTTTGCATAAGTGTTGGGATGTGTGTCCTTTTCAAAGGACATTCGAAGATTCTAAGATATTTAGCTCACACCGCAACTTGCTAAATCTCTTCTCATCCAAGGGCTTTGTGAAGATACCGGCTAGCTGTTCTTCACTCTTCACGTGCTTGATGGAGATGTCGCCCTTCAACACATGATCACGAAGAAAATGATGACGGATCTGAATGTGCTTTGTCTTCGAGTGCTGAACTGGGTTATGAGCAATCTTGATGGCAATCTCATTGTCACAATAGAGTGGCACATTCTTCACATTGATGCTGTAGTCCTTGAGAGTTTGCTTCATCCATAGCAATTGAGCACAACACAATCCAGTAGCAATGTATTCAGCTTCAGAAGTAGAAAGTGATACACAGTTCTGTTTCTTCGAAGACCATCAGACCAAGGATCGTCCCAGGAAATGGCATGTGCCTGATGTTGACTTGCGGTCCACACGATCACCAACATAGTCAGAGTCTGAATATCCCATGAGATCAAAAGTCGAGCCCTTGGGATACCATCATCCAAGTGTTGGAGTGTGAGCTAGATATCGAAGAATATGCTTCACAGCCTTATGGTGTGATTCCTTCAGTGTAGCTTGAAAACAGGCACACATGCAAACACTAAGCATAATATTTGGCCTAGATGCACATAAATACAATAAAGAACCAATCATGGAGCGGTATACCGTTTGATCGAAGTCAATACCATTTTCATCAGTGCGTAGATGGCCATTTGTGGGCATGGGATTTTGAAACCTTTGCAATCTTGCATGTCGAATTTCCTTAATACATCCTTGAGGTATTTTTCCTGCGATATGAATATGCCATTGCGGTGTTGACGAATCTGAAGGCCTAAGAAAAATTTCAATTCTCCCATCATAGACATTTGATATTCTTTACTCATCATGTAGGCAAATTCATCACTGTAACGTTGGTCAGTACAGCCAAAGATGATATCATCAACATATATTTGGCACACAAATAATTCATCATCATAAGCTTTGGTGAAAAGAGTTGGGTCAAGTGAACCGGGTTTGAAGCCTTTCTTCATGAGGAATTCCTTAAAAGTATCATACCACGCCTGAGGGGCCTGCTTGAGACCATAGAGGGCCTTATTGAGTCTGAAGACTTTGTCAGGATGCTTTGGATCTTCAAAACCTAGGGGTTGAGCAATATATACTTCTTCCTCAAGCTTACCATTGAGGAATGCACTTTTCACATCCATTTGATATAAGATGATAGTATGATGGTTAGCATAAGCAAGTAATATGCGAATAGCTTCAAGTCTAGCAACAGGTGTAAAAGTTTCATTGAAATCAATTCCTTCAACTTGTGTGTAGCCTTGAGCTACAAGTCGTGCCTTATTCCTCACCACAAGGCCACATTTTTATCTTGCTTGTTGCGGTAGATCCATTTTGTGCCTATGATATTGTGCTTGCGAGGGTCTGGTCGCTTGACAAGTTCCCAGACGTTGTTGAGCTCGAACTGATGTAATTCCTCTTGCATAGCTGGAATCCACTCAGGCTCCAGAAATGATTCATCTACCTTAGTGGGCTCTGTGATAGAGACGAAAGCAAAGTGCCCACAAAAGTTAGACAAATGTGAAGCTTTTGAGCGTGTGAGAGGACCTGGTGCGTTGATGTGCTGATGGTTTTCTCAATCTGCACTTCGTTAGCAACGCGAGGATGAGCTGGTTGAGGATGAGAAATTTTCTCAGCATTTTCTTCAGAGCCATTTTCTTCAGGTGCACCAGCACGATGTTCTTCATGTTCTGGAATGACTTCTTCAGCAGATTCTTCGGTAGGAATGACATCCTCAGTAGCATTGAACTTAATGGATTCCTCAGGAGGTATTTCATCTATCACAGGAGGTAGGTGCTCTCTTTGCGAGCCATTAGTTTCATCGAACCGCACATCTACAGTTTCAACAACCTTGTGGTGATAGGATGTTGAAGACTCTGTAGGTGTGCGAGTCCTTACCGTAACCAAGCATAAAACCTTCATGTGCCTTCGGTGCAAATTTAGAACTGTGATGAGGATCTCTAATCCAGCATTTAGCACCGAAGACTTTGAAATAACTCACATCGGGTTTCTTATCAGTGAGGAGTTCATATGCAGTCTTCTTGAAGAATTTGTGAAGATATACTCTGTTGATGATGTGGCACGTAGTATCAATTGCCTCAGGCCAGAAGCAAGGAGGCATCTTGTACTCATCAAGCATAGTGCGGGCCATCTCAAAAAGAGTCATGTTCTTGCACTCCACGGCGCCATTCTGCTGAGGAGTATAAGGAGCAGATAACTCATGGTAATACCAAGTTCATCAAGATAATCATCAAGACCAGTGTTCTTGAACTAGGTTCCATTGTCACTTCTGATGTGCTTGATCTTCACACCAAAGTTGGTTGAAGCCCTCGAGGAAAATCGTTTGAAGACTTCCTGCACTTTAGTTTTGTAAGTGATGATATGCACCCATGTATAACAAGAATAATCATCAACAATGACAAAGCCATATAAATATGCATCATTAGTAAATGTGGCATAGTGAGTAGGGCCAAAGAGATCCATGTGAAGCAATTCAAATGGACGAGTGGTAGTCATGATGGTCTTTGAGGGATGCTTGGCCTTTGTCATCTTTCCAGCTTCACAAGCTCCACACAAATGGTCCTTGAGGAATTTGACACCCTCGATGCCAATGACATGCTTTTTCTTCGCGAGCGTGTGCAAGTTCCTCATCCCAGCATGACCAAGTCGTCGATGCCATAGCCAACCTTCTGAAGCTTTTGCAAGTAGACATGTAGCAGGCTGTGGTCCTATCGAGAAATCGACAATATACAAATCTCCTCTCCTGAAGCCTTCGAAGACTTTGGAATTGTAATCTTCCGTGATCACAACACAACGATACTTGCCAAAGACAACAACCATATCAAGATCACAAAGCATTGAGACAGACATGAGGTTGAACCCTAAGGACTCAACAAGCATGACTTTGTCCATGTGTCGATCCTTTGAGATTGCAACCATAACTAGACCCAATACCTTGCTTTTGCCTTTGTCAGCGTAGGTGATATGCTTCAGATGCGATGGAGATAAGGGGGCGTCCATCAATAGATTCTTGTCACCAGTCATGTGATTTGTGCATCCACTATCGAGGACCCACTTAGTGGCTTTCGGTTGATCATCATGCAGATGAATTAGTGCAACTTATGAACTCATATACTTCATTAGTGAAGAATATGACGTCAAATTCATCAGATCAATTTCATCAAGCAATAGAACAGATATAGCAATGTGAGGACGTGAGAAATGAAAATTCATTTCTTCATGATTAGCTTGCGTCCTTTCAAGCATATTCAGGTCTCCAGCAAATTCTTCAGACGTTTAGGTTCGTCTGGAGACCTGACCCTGCATAAGAGATTAGTTCTTTTTCTTCACCACCCACATCTGAAGGGGTGGCAAAGAGTTCATCATTCTGCGAGCTCCATAAGAGAAAGGTGGCATAGATGCCAATCCACTTCATTTCGCATAAGAGGGGTTAGGGTAAGCATATGAGTAAGCAGAGAAATTCTTCGAGGATTTATGAACATAATGATTTGAAGAATAGTGCACATATCCATAGTCCTTAGCCTTTCCCTGCGAAACAGAGGTGTTAGCATGATGATGTTCGTGTGAGGACTTTGATCCATGTGAGGAATGTGGTCCATATGAAGAATTTGATCCGGGGTTCCTATTCTTCACAAGTGGTGTCATGATGAAATTCACTTGAAGACTTTCAAGGCACCTTTTGGGAACCCGGATTTTCTTTATAGGAGGACCGTTCCTGCAGTTAGTGCCAACGTATCTAGCAAATACTTCACCATTCTGATTTTTGAACAGTTTATAATTGGAGTCAAATGACTCATCAGAAGAATATGAAGATTCACATGTAAAGCCAGATAAAGTAGATGGATCCACTAAAGGTCCCTTTGCAGCAACCCATGAGGTTTTGGGATACTACTCAGGTTTCCAGTATGTCCCATCAGCATTGAGTTTCCTCTCAAAGGCAATACCCTCTTTCCTAGGGTTCCTGATGAGGATCTTCTTTTTGAGCACATCACAAAGAGCCTGATGCCCTTTGAGGCTTTTGTACATGCCTGTCACATACAATTCCTTCAGCCATGCATGTTCAGTGATACTAGAAGAATCCTCAGATGAGGAATTAGTGATAGCAGAGACATGTGAAGAATTTGTAGCAATAGAAGCATTTGAGCATTCAGGTGAAGAATTAGCAGATTCACGTTCAATGCACTTCAAACATGGAGGATTAATTCTTCTTGAGCAGCGCTGATTTGTTGAGCAAGTAATGAATCACGCTCCTTCTGAAGATCTTCAAAACTCACTCTTAACTGCTCAAGATCTTGCTTTCTTTGAAGAAAATCATAAGAAAGCTTCTCATGATCAGATAAGAGAGTGTTATGATGACTCTGAAGGTTATCAAACTTAGTCTGAAGTCTCTGAAGATTTTCAGTCAAAGTTTTAGTGCGATCCATTTCATCACCCAACATATCATCGCTTTTGTCTAGCATATTTTGAACCTTTTCAAGAGCCTTTTGTTGTTTCACAACAATCTTAGCAAGTTTAGAATAACTAGGCTTGAGATTTTCATCAGATTCATCCTCACTTGATTCAGAGGAGGGACATTTGAGTATCTTTGCACCTTTTGCCATGAAGCAATTGGTGGGAGCGTAGTCATCATCGCCGTCGTCAGTGGTATTGGGGAGGTCCTTTTCCTCAGAGTTGAAGATGGACTTGCTGATGAACGTGGTAGCGAGGGCTAGGCTCGCCACACAAGAGTCTGACTCCTTAGATTCCTCTTCTTCCTCATTTTCCTCATATTCAGCCTCAGAGTCCATTTTCTTTCCAATGAATGCCCGAGCCTTCTTGGAGCTTCTCTTCTTGTGAGATGAAGACCTTGAAGGTTTTGATGAAGAGGACTTTGAAGATTTCTTATTCTTCTTTGAATCATCAGAACTGTAGTCCTTGTAATTCTTCTTCTTTGATTCCTTTTCCCACTGAGGACAATCTTGAATGTAGTGACCGGGTTTCTTGCATTTGTGGAAAAGTCTCTTCTTGTAATCACAGGATGAGGAATCTGATCTTAAGTCATCACTTCTTGAGGATTTTCTAGAACGACCACGTCTTGAGAACTTCTAGAATTTCCTCACGAGCATTGCTAGCTCCTGGCTCAGTTCTTCAGGATCACCAAGGCTGCTACCAGAATCTTCACCTTCAGATTCAGACACTGCCTTGGCCTTCAGAGCTCGTGATCTGCCATAGCTTGGTCCATAGAGATCTCTCTTCTCAGCAAGCTGGAACTCATGAGTGTTTAGCCTTTCGAGGATATCAGCGGGATCAAGTGACTTGTAGTCTCCTCGTTCTTGTATCATGAGTGCAAGGGTGTCAAATGAGGAATCAAGCGATCGAAGCAATTTCTTCACCACCTCGTGGTCGGTGATGTCAGAGGCACCAAGTGCTTGAAGCTCATTTGAAATGTCACTGAGGCAATTGAAGGTTTGCTGAACATTTTCATTGTCAAGTCTTTTGAAGCGGTTGAAGAGATTGCGAAGAACGTCAACTCGAGAGTCACGTTGTGTTGAGACTCCTTCATTGACCTTGGACAGCCTGTCCAGATAAGCTTTGTTGTCTCCAAATGGCTCACTCTGCCATACTGCCCTTTGCTCAGATGGACACATATGATGTTCTTCTCTTGAGAGTCGAGTTGCTTGAATCTCTTCACATCAGCGGCGTTGATGGTAGGAGTGACAGAGGGAACGCCATTTTCCACAACGTACCAGAGATCGTTATCAATTGCCTCAAGATGCATGCGCATCTTATTCTTCCAATAGGGGTAGTCTGTCCCATCAAAGGTAGGACACCAAGCAGAAACCTTGATCATACCTGCGGTCGACATAACTAAAACTTCAGGCGGTTAAACCAAAATCACACAGAACAAGGGAGTACCCCGCTCTGATACCGATTGAAAGTGCGTTAAGTCGACTAGAGGGGGTGAATAGGTGATTTTTATAAATTCTCCACTGAGGAATTTCAGGGTGAGGAAATTCCTGAGCGAAGAACTACTTGCAGCGGAATAAGTACTCAGATGCATACATGACATAACATAAACATGGATATCATGATGAAATGAAATTAGACACAGAGTACAAAAAGTGTAAGCACAGGATAAAAATAGGATGAAGACAAACAGACTGAAGAAATTGAACTAAGGAAATTGAGAAAGTCTTCAGTCAAAGTCTTCAAACAGATATGAACAAGCACACAACACAGTAATGAGGAAATGAAAGGGTTGAGGAAATAGAACCAGTAAGCTTGGTGAAGACAATGATTTGGTAAACCAGTTCCAACTGTTGTGACAGTTGTACGTCTGGTTAAAGCGGCTAGGTATTTATACCTGAGGACACACAGTCCCGGACACATAGTCCTCACCGTGTTATCCTTGAACTAAGGTCACACAGACCTCGTCCAATCACTCGTGGTAAGTCTTCAGGTGACTTCCAAACCTTCACAAACTTGGTCACCCGGCGATCCACAATTTCCTCTTGGATGCTCTAGACCATGACGCCTAACCGTCTGGAGGATGCATAGTCCTCAAAGGTAACAAGTGTTGGTTCCACACAGGAACAATCTCTTCAGTGATGCTCAATCACTTTGGGTTTGTAGGTGTTTGGTTTGGGGTTTTGGGTTTTCCCTCACTTGATGATTTTCGCTCAAAGTCCTCGGAAGATGGGATGCTCTCAATGACAAGTGTCAGTTTCTCGCGGAGCAGCCAACCAGCTAGTGGTTGTAGGGGGCAGCTATTTATAGCCTAGGGAGCAGCCCGACATGATAAGACATAAATGCCCTTCAATGATATGACCGTTAGGTGGGTAGATATTTTGGGACAGCTCGCGCGTAGCATAGCAACGGTCGGAAATTTGATTATCAAATTCCTCAGGGCTATCATGTTCCTCACTTGTAGGCAATCCGCACTGGCGAATTCCTAACTCCTCAGTCAGAACAAATTCCTCAGAGACCCGAAGAACTTTGTCTCTGTTAATGAAGAAATTGACTGAACTATATGAGATTTCCAATGGCTTCACTCGAAGGGATTGGTAGGTGTAGGATTTTGAGATGAGCATCACTTGGAAACTTTTCCTTAGTTTTACCTCGACCCCCTTTAACAGTACGGTGTTTCCTATGACTCCAGAAAGAGAAAATGAAACTACGAAAACAAAAGTCTTCACACTTCATGTTCCTCGTATGAATAACAAGTCTTCACGGTCACACCAATTTCTTCACTTTCAAAGTCTTCAGAAATCCAAAGTCTCCAGCCGAAGACATTCATTTTTAGGGGTCAACTTTCTCTGTAAATATCAAGCTCCTCATAGACTTATAGACCTGTGTACACTCACAAACGCATTAGTCCCTTAACCTATAAGTCTAAAATACACCAAAAAACACTAAGGGGCACTAGATGCACTTACATATATGTGAATGACATACTATTTATCGGAAATAATGTAGAGTTTTCTAGAAAGCACAAAGGAGTGTTTGAAAAGAGTTTTTCAAAGAAAGACCTCGGTGAAGCTACTTATATATTGAGCATCAAGATCTATAGAGATAGATCAAGACACTTGATATATTTTCAATGAGTACATACCTTGACAAGATTTTGAAGTAGTTCAAAATGGAACAGTCAAAGGAGTTCTTGCCTGTGTTGCAAGGTGTGAAGTTGAGTAAAGACTCAAAATCTGACCACGGCAGAAAATAGAAAGAGAATGAAAAGTCATTCCCTATGCCTCAGTCATAGGTTCTATAAAGTATGCTATGTTGTGTACCAGACCTATTGTGTACCTCACCATAAGTTTGGCAAGAGGGTACAATAGTGACCCAGGAGTGGATCACTGGACAGCGGTCAAAAACATCTTTAGTGGAATAAGGAAATGTTTCTCGGTTATGGAGGTGACAAAGAGTTCGTCGTAAAGAGTTACGCCGATGCAAGCTTTGACACCGATCTGGATGACTCTAAGTCTCGATCTAGATACATATTGAAAGTGGGAGCAATTAGCTAGAGTAGCTCCGTGCAAAGCATTGTAGACATAGAAAATTTGCAAAATACATACGGCTCTGAATGTGGTAGACCCGTTGACTAAATTTCACTCACAAGCAAAACATGATCACTCTTTGGGTGTTAATCACATAGCGGTGTGAACTAGATTATTGACTCTAGTAAACCATTAGGGTGTTAGTCACATGGAGATGTGAACTAATCACATAAAGATGTGAACTATTGGTGTTAAATCACATGACGATGTGAACTAGATTATTGACTCTAGTGCAAGTGGGAGACTGAAGGAAATATGCCCTAGAGGCAATAATAAAGTTTTTATTTATATTTCCTTATATCATGATAAATGTTTATTATTCATGCTAGAATTATATTAACCGGAAACTTAGTACATGTGTGAATACATAGACAAACAAAATGTCACTAGTATGCCTCTACTTGACCAGCTCGTTGAATCAATGATGGTTATGTTTCCTAACCATAGACATGAGTTGTCATTTGATTAACGGGATCACATCATTAGAGAATGATGTGATTGACTTGACCCATCCATTAGCTTAGCACGATGATCGTTTAGTTTGTTGCTATTGCTTTCTCCATAACTTATACATGTTCCTATGACTATGAGATCATGCAACTCCCGAATACCGGAGGAACACTTTGTGTGCTACCAAACGTCACAACGTAACTGGGTGATTATGAAGGTGCTCTACAGGTGTCTCCGATGGTGTTTGTTGAGTTGGCATAGATCGAGATTAGGATTTGTCACTCCGATTGTCGGAGAGATATCTCTGGGCCCTCTCGGTATTGCACATCAATATAAGCCTTGCAAGCAATGTGACTAATGAGTTAGTTGCCGGATGATGCAGTACAGAATGAGTAAAGAGACTTGCCGGTAACGAGATTGAACTAGGTATCGAGATACCGACGATCGAATCTCGGGCAAGTAACATACCGATGACAAAGGGAACAACATATATCGTTATGCGGTTTGACCGATAAAGATCTTCGTAGGATATGTGGGAGCCAATATGAACATCCAGGTTCCGCTATTGGTTATTAACCGGAGACATGTCTCGGTCATGTCTACATAGTTCTCGAACCCGTAGGGTCCGCACGCTTAACGTTCGGTGATGATCGGTATTATGAGTTTATGTGTTTTGATGTACCGAAGGTAGTTCAGAGTCCCAGATTTAATCACAGACATGACGAGGAGTCTCGAAATGGTCGAGACGTAAAGATCGATATATTGGAAGCCTATGTTTGGACATCGGAATGGTTCCGGATGAGTTTGGGCATTTTCCGGAGTACCGGGAGGTTACCGGAACCCCCCCGGGGAGTATATGGGCCTTATTGGGCCTTAGTGGAATAGAGGAGAGGAAGGGAAAAGGTGGGAGGCGCGCCCCGCTAGCCCAATCCGAATTGGGTGGGGGCCGCCCCCTTTCCTTTCCCCTCTCTTCCCCTTCCTTCTCTCCTACTCCTACTACTTGGAAGGGGGGAATCCTACTCCCGGTGGGAGTAGGACTCCCCTAGGGCGCACCATAGAGGGCCGACCCTCCCTCCTCCTCCACTCCTTTATATACGAGGGAGGAAGGCACCCCATAGACACACAAGTTGATCATTGATCCCTTAGCCATGTGTGGTGCCCCCTCCACCATAATCCACCTCGGTCATATCATCGTAGTGCTTAGGCGAAGCCCTGCGACGGTAGCATCATCATCACCGTCATCATGCCGTCGTGCTGACGAAGCTCTCCCTCGACACTCAGCTGGATCGAGAGTTCGTGGGACGTCACCGACTAAACGTGTGCAGATCGCGGAGGTGCCGTGCTTTGGGTATTAGGATCGGTCGATCGTGAAGACGTACGACTACATCAACCGCGTTGTCATAACACTTCCGCCTACGGTCTACGAGGGTACATGGACAACACTCTTCCTCTCTCGTTGCTATGCATCACCATGATCTTGCATGTGCGTAAGATTTTTTTGAAATTACTGTGTTCCCCAACAGCAGTGGGCCAGCAAAGTTGTTGTGGCTGTGCGGGCAGGCGGTGGCTGCTGGTGGTGCCGCTGCTTGTGTTGCCCGACCGAAAGGTGCTCGGAGGAGACCTTTGCCTCCAGCGTTGCGCCCATGGTGGCTGCACGAGCTCGATGGCGATGGGTGTCGCTGATGGGATCCATCTGGACGCGGTTGGCCCGGCGCTGGGCGCGAGCGTGTCGAGCATCGGCCATGGTGGTGTTGAAGCTCGAGGCGCAAAAGCAAGCCCCCTACCCGGGGCGCCAAATGTCGGGGGATTGATTCTGAGCCACGAGAAATTCTCCAAAACCCTGGTTCGAGCTCTGGGGGCTTGGCTCACGTCTGCGAGGCTACGAGTTAGGCACGACAAGGACACAATGAGCTACCCAGGTTCGGCCCACCGTGCGGTGTGAAACCCTACTCCTGCTTGGTTGTCGGAGCAGGAATGGGCTACCACAGGGCGGCAATTTGAAAGGGCACGGGTGCCGGAGCTTATCCTGACAAAAGGTTGTCTTCGTCTGCCAAAGGTGTTATCCATGACGCGTCGGGGGCTCCATGATGACCTTCGTCCTACCGCGCCACCGTCTTGGTCTTCTTTCACCAAAGGGGAAACCTTTGGAACTTGCTTTGGGGGCAGGTAGGCGCAGCTACTCCCTTAACACCAAAGGGGAAACAGCCCTAGCCGCACAGGTTGGCGCCTGCCACGACGACGTCACCCACGTGACGGGTACGTGACTCGCGGTGCGGGCTCCGGGTTTGCTTGCCGTGATGTAGTCTTGATGAAGTCCTCCATCGGAGAAGTCCCTCGCGGGGCAAGGCCCTGGCTAGGCTGCTGGCTTCGCGGTGCCCGCTGGCAGGCCGCCTCATGAGTTGGGCAAAGGGTCCTTCCTGGGCCGTAGGCAGATGGCCCCGTGGTACCCTGGTTCCCACTGGGCCAACACGTACATGGTAGGAATTTTGAGGTTTTCCAAACATGGTAGGTAGGAAATTTGAGGGTTTTAACAAACCGTTGAATCGATTCCAGGGTTTGAACACACACGTGGTAGCCTACCTTCAAGCTTGTAGTCATCCATCTCGAGGGGCATTGAAGAGCAGCCAGGCTAAGAAACCATCACCACCATCTTCAACGCCTGGTGCTCCTCCTCCCCATCGGAGTCGTCCAGACCGATCTTGATCATACATGCATTACGTTTTTGATTCGATAACTAGTTCATATGTGTATGTTCAATGCACATTGACAAGATCGTCATGGGATGCAACGACAAGGCTGTCAATGAGGTCACCGCTGACGGGAAGGGTAAGGAGGTAGCCGCTGACGGGAAGGGCAAACGGATCGTCTTGGGCAAGAAGGGCAAGCTGATGCTGCAGATTGGCAGCCCCTCGAAGAGGATTAAGAAGTACGACCATTACTAGGAGAACGTCGTCCGAACACACTTTTGCAAGACCACCTTTGGACCTAAATTGGAGGTTCTGCAGATGCCCCTGCCATCAGCAAGCACTTCGGCCGCATCCCAGAGTTGTTTAGGCTGATGATGAACAACGACTGCACCTGAAAGGTCACCACCCGGATGATCAGTGGCAGGCTCGCCCTTGATAAGGATTGGGCCGCCTTGTGTGTAACTCACGAGGTCAGCATCGGGTGCCTCCTCACCTTCAAGTCGGCGAGTCCTGCGAACTTGAAGGTCATTGTCTTCAAAGACGACGACATTGAGGTGGAGGAAAAGTGCGATATGCATCACAAAGCATTCGACATGGATGCTGAGGGTGCTTAGGATGGGTTCGCTACTATCTTTGCTATGTTAAAGTTTGAAGACTATGTGGTACTGTTGTGATGTTAGCCTGTTTGAACTGGTATGACGGTTAGGCCTTTGTACAATGCAAGGTGCTTAGGGGAGATACTTAGAAAGATAAACCGGACTTTTTTTAAGCACGGGAGCTTATTTGTAGAGCGTAGACGCTTAATTATGCGTCTCTTTTTTAGAAATAGACACCAATATTTCAGGAAAACCGGTTTATTTCTGTAAGCACCTCCCTAAGCATCTAGCATTGTAGAAGGCCTTATGGTTGTGGTTAATCCTATGGTTATGATTATGCTATATACGTTGACGATGTGTGTACTGGTAACCTCATCATTTCTTAAAGAGATTACCACATCACTTGTGTGCATATAACCAAACAACATCTTTTTGCATCTGGGTAGAACATGCAGACAACCAAACAACGGTGCCTATGTTGTTGCTTGGTCATAGTGAAGGGGATGTAGGCAAACACTTGATTTTTGATTTGTATTCAGTCATCCAGGCTTAATCGGGCTACACATGCAAAGTGACCAAAATAGGTGCAGGTAACCGTAACAAAATGTCAAGGGGCATATATGTAATTATTTCCAAATTGCAGGAGCATCTGAAAGTCTTCTGGGGCAGGTCGGCATCAGGTGGGCGCTTTGTGTTTCTTCCTACACCCGCAAACCCTCCAAACCCCCCAACACAGCCCAACAAAGAGGAAGCGAGAGCCGCCGCGATGCAGCAAGCGATGCCCATGCCGCCGGCGGCGGCGGCGCCGGGGATGCCTCCGTCTGCTGGCCTCAGCACCGAGCAGATCCAAAAGGTTCCCTCTCCCCCCTTCCCATCTCTGTCGGCTCTCGATAGGGCTGGCGTGCCTCCTTGGTGGGTTTGAAGGGTTGGTTCCCGGCCAAATATTCGATCGTTTGTCGCCCCTACCAGTCGTGGTTTTCTTCTGGTGGATTATTAGAGATGGCGTTCTTATGGACCGATATTGATGTGATTTGAATAGCTTTTTTCTGAGTTAGTTGATATCAGTATTCTCCTTCTATAAATTAATACTAGTATTGTTTCCATCCTTCTACAGCCTTATTTCCATTCCAGCTGCCAATCTTCAAATGTTGCTTTTGTTTTGCAGTTACTAGCGACTAGTTACTGTGACGCATCCTTTATTGTCTCGCTAGATTCAAACAAGTTTTATTTATTTTTGCTTCTTGCTGGTGAATGTTGATGCATGTACTGCTTAATGGAAATGGCTTCGTTCTAGTAACGAAAACCTACATTGTTCGACCAAGTTGCTTTACTCCAGAAAAATGTTGAGAGCAACCCTGGATTTACTCCTTTTGAACTGTTTTCCAAGTTATCAAGGGTGCTCATGCTTATGCTGTGCAACAAACGGATCAAACATTTTCACTCCAACAATATAGTTCTATACTTTTGACTCCCAACCTCCAAATGATCTCTAGTTCTTTAGATTTATACTAATGCTTTGTGTTCCTTTCTTCTTTCTAGCTTTGTAATTTGGGCATTGGGATGATTGAACAAAAATCTTCAGTCCCGATCTTTAATCCTCATGTTTTCGTGCAGACCTATAGAAGGTCTAACCGTCTAATGCTGCACTGTATTGTTTTTGTTTATTTGTATTTTGTTGTTCAGGCTTTCTATTTGAATTTACTAACTCTATACACGACCTGTTATAATTATCCATTCCCCCTAATTGGCATTATCCATTGTGCAGTACCTGGATGAAAATAAGCAACTAATTTTGGCAATCTTGGAAAATCAGAACCTGGGAAAGTTGGCGGAATGTGCTCAGTATGTTTTGGACTGAACCTCTTTTTCTGAAGATTATACAATTCAATATGGTCTTTAATTTCGCTAACTAATGAGCCATTCTGCTTTCCATCGGATTCTTGCTTTGTATGCACAAAATATAATTATTGTGTTTCTGCCGCCATCTTCAGCTGTTCTTACTTATCTGTTTACATTTATCGTTAGCTAGTACCGTTGTTCTAAAACCAGACCAGCGGACGCCCAACAGGCCAACAGTAAATATTGGACTGGCTGCTGGTCTGTTCAGTTAAAATAAGTAAATGAAGCAGGCAAAAAACTGCCAAAATAATATGCTTGCAAAGACTGCCAAAATAATATGTTTGCAAAGAAAATGTCTGCTTGAGCAGCTGACCTGCGAATGAATTGAATTGGTACTTCTGCTTTAGCACCCTTAGCCATTACCACATGTGATATGATTGATGTGGGTATGGTTAGTCAAGAAACACTACTTTGATGATGGAGTACTATTTTTTTGTGAACGCAAAAGCACATACTAGAGGTTTGTAAACTCTATGTTTGGCTTGGTGTCTCAAATTTGGCTGAGGTGGCCACTGAACCTAACAAGTTTTTTTTTGGGTGTCATACAAGGAAATATATTGTTCCAAACATTAATATTGAACCACAGGTCAACTGTCTCTAGAGTACCAGTGAAAAAGGTTGAACGGATCATTGTATGATTATCTTTTAATACTAATAAAGTAGTGTGTCTTGGCGCCCTGTGTTAAAAGCACCCAGTACAGCATGTAAATATGGACACCACCACTAGCTTGTATTCACACAATAGCTACTGGACACACAGAGATTGAATATTGACGGGTGTGTCCCCTACCACTGAACAAATATTCCTGTAGGTGACACACACAGGAAACCAAACCCTAGTGGTTAAAGGGTCGTCGTCCAACCATCTTCAGTTACCATCAAAGCACCAACTTGGTTCTTTATGTGTCTTAACGTTTTGATCGATAGAGAAGATATCACCATCAACCTTTGTGCTGTGCCTCTAGGGGATTTACATTGTGTGTGCAACCCAATGCCTCATGATGTTGGTACCATAAGTTCCGTGTCTTCTCCCTTCCTCGGTTTGAAGACATAAGTGCACGCAGTGGAGGGACATAAATTTGTGGATTTGATAAGTTGTAGTGCATTCAATCAAAACACGTGCATCTTGCGGATGGCCGTGGTTTTCTTAAATATTCATCATAGTTTATTACAAGTGTGTGATGTTCGTGAACTTAGTATTACTATATGTTTTTCCCGCCAAAGGTTTAGCTGCCTTACTATATATATTATGTTTACTGTTTTGCCTCTGAAGCAAAAAAATAATAATATTTCCTACACTTGGAAACTACTGCTTGCAATGGTTAATAGCGGTAGATATTATACTATAATTTATGTTAAATCATGCGAACTTTAATATTTCGGAACTGGTCAGGCACTTGCTACATCGTGATAACAAATCAAATAGTCCTTCAAATTTATCCGTACTATTAAAGGGGAGTTTCTACTTCCTACGTTGTTCGTCCCCCCAGGGCCCGACCGATTGATGGATCTTCCCATGAATCCTTTTACCGACCACAACCCCAACCAGTTTGGTAAGCGCTGATTCAAGTGCCATAATAAACAAATCAATCATCAATAAAAAATTGTCTCCAGCTGATTCACTACCATACATGACAAATCAATCAATCTATCTACATCTACATCTACATCTATCTACTCTACACTACCTAAAAAAGACATAACGTTCCCATTTCACCCAACCTTTGTCCGCCTCCATTCCATGCTTAGCACGCCAAGAAAACCAGGGCGAAACCGGCCCGCTGCGACCCACACACGCATGTCCGTCCTCCTCTCTATTCCCTCCACACTCTGGGTTTATTTCTTCAAGGTTAATCAAGTCTTTGCTTTTTTAGAGAAAGAGAGAGAGGTTGGTGGAGGAGGAATTATTTAACGGTAAATCGAATCAACAATACCACCTAATGTACATGAGTATTCTAAAAGGTATATGTTAGACATGATTGATGTTAAACCATTAGAATGTGTATGCCCCTGTAGCAAGGCACAGTCAATTAGCTAGTCTGGATAAATTTCAAGTTACGACACCACATCCCTTGGAGAAAAAAATCACTAATGAATGGTAATCATTACTTCCAACTTCCAAGAGCCATAAAAAGTATCTTAATCTCTGCTCCGTATATCTTTGTTTTTCTTTTTTAACTGACATTTGTCTTCGTTATGTACCTCAGCTTCTTGTGAATAGCTGTAGCTACAAAAGGTTCAAAATCCGTGTAAAGTATTATGAGAAACATCTGCTTTGTAAAAACATATAAGTGTAATACGCATATGTGTGCATGACTACACAAATAGTACTTGTGTCCGGAAAGGAATGCTAGACAAGTGACAAATATCTAAACTGAAAGATACCATAAGATTTGGTTAAAACTCTTCCATAGTCCCTGTATAGTTGGCAAAAGAGAAATTGCAGGATATCAGAAGTTAACCCTGCCACTAGTTGTATATTTGAACATGAAGGTAGTTGTCCGTTCATTTTCAGAAGCGAACTCTGGCACGAGATGCACTATTTGTGGAAGCGCTGGGTTGCTCTGACTGTAGGGGCGCTTACAAGCGGCATCATGTCAATCCATGACTATTGTCATTAGAGCACCCTGTCGTGGTTCTTGCGCAGGTGCTTGTCTGTGCTTTGACAAACTTATTTTAGGTGGTTTCTTCTAGTAGGCAGGAGAACAGCAAGGCCATGGTGGTAGTGGCGCAATGCACAGACAGGTAGGGCGCCCGCGAGAGCGTGGAGGTTGGGACGATTTGCTTATGTTGTCCTTGCGGAGGGCGGTCATAATGTTGAGGATCTAGACCGTGTCGCCAACCTCCTAGCACCTGTAGCGTCCCTTCTCCTCCGGAAGTGTCACATAAAAGACAAATTGCAGCCATGTCAGCGAAATGGCCTACATACTTGTCATGCTGTAACAAACACTCAAAACTGTCAAAATATGCATTCTTTTGATCTACAAACACATTGTTGCTAACTAAGCTTTACTCTATTGGACTTCACGTCTACGAAGCACTGATACGGCGATACGAGTACGGGGACACAGGACATGTTAATTTCCAGAAACAGCGGCGATACGGCGAGTATATACAAACAATTCATAAAATGACATGTAATAAAGACAACATAATAGGATGCGTGAGATGCGATCAAAATACTGCCCCATTGGGTGCTTCCATGCCTCTTGTCAAGTCTTGAAACATCATCAATGTCCTCATGGTGTATGCAAAATAGAAAATACTCCCTCTGTAAACTAATATAGGACGTTTTAGAGACTTGTGTCAAGTCTCTAAAACGTCCTATATTAGTTTACAGAGGGAGTACATCATATGATATTTTGGATTGCCGACACCGTGCCCGGCCTCTCCACCTGCGCCTTCAATTTCAGTACTGTTGCTAGCAGTACCACCAAGTGAAGACTGGCTAGCTGCCATGCCACTCCCTTTAGATGCCATGTCATATTTCCCTCCCTAGCAGTAGGCAGTAGCAGCAAAGCAGCAACATCAGCTAGCAATAGCAAGCAGCCAAGCACACAGCAAGCATGCACGTGAAACTTACCTCTCTCTTGCGACGGTGGTGGAGAAGGCTCGAGTCTAGTCACTCGAGGCGGCGGTGTGGCGAGTCGATTCCAGGCGGTGGTGGCGGCGCCCTCCTGCCTTCAATCCAGTGCTTGTGCGGTCGAACAGAGAGCGAGAGAGCAAAGTTAGGGTAGTTCGTGACTTCTTGGGCTTCTATTCGGCTCGCTCGGGGCTACGCTCTCGCATCACTGTGCTATCATGTCCTACCATATAGGCTCTTTTCTCTCTCTTAAAAAAAAATCAAAAATCCTTGTACTCCTGGATACGTGCATCTCGGCCATATCATGCGTATCACCGTATCAGAGCCGCCTGGCATGCAGACACGGCAACTTTGGCCGTATCAGTTTTTCACGTTGTAATATGGCTGTCTTTTACGCTTAGCATCGTTCATAATCTTTTACTTGTGTACCAGATCAACAGTTCCATTGTGCTGGTCGCTGCTCGTGTGTCACTAATCCAATGTTGCTAACCACATCATGTTTTTGCTTCTATGATTATTGGAAGTTTAAGTTCTCCGTTATTAGTCCTTTTCTCTTGCTAGTGGGGGCATAATTTGTGATATTTTTGTATTTCTTAATCTACTTTGCATTGCATTGAATTGTTCTTGTGTTCTATACCTGTAATAGATAGTTGCATTCAACAAGTTTCCTTATACATAACAATATTTGCTTGTGTGAATGTGCGGTTCCTTATGAAGCGGATATGGAGAAACACATAGACAACTCATCTCCTATATAACTTTCAGGTATCAAGCTCAGCTTCAGAAGAATCTTTTGTATTTGGCTGCAATCGCTGATACTCAGCCACAGACCACTGTAAGCCGTCCTCAGGTCAGTCATGTCCTAGACCAATATGGCAATATACAGTATACCTATATTGTTTCTAGTGCATGCACTAATGTTACTTGTGCATACAGATGGCACCACCTAGTGCATCCCCAGGGGCAGGGCATTACATGTCACAGGTGCCAATGTTCCCTCCGAGGACCCCTCTAACGCCTCAGCAGATGCAGGAGCAGCAACTACAGCAGCAACAGGCTCAGATGCTTCCGTTTGCTGGTCAAATGGTTGCGAGACCTGGGGCTGTCAATGGCATGCCTCAGGCCCCTCAAGTTGAACCAGCCTATGCAGCAGGTGGGGCCAGTTCTGAGCCTTCTGGCACTGAGAGCCACAGGAGAACTGGTGCCGATAATGACGGTGGGAGCGGCTTGGCTGATCAGTCCTAAGAAAGCTACGAGCTTGCGTTTTAGGCCGCAGAATGCATGTATACTACCACCCGGACAAACAGAGGATCGTCCCTGTGCCCTTGAATGATAAGTGGCCGTGATCTTCGCGTGGATGATGATGAGTAGTTGTTATGTTTGCCTTGGCTTTTCGGATTACAACAGACGTAGATTATTATCATCTGTGCTGTGCTTGACTTTCTGCATTCATCATAGGTCTTGTATCCAGTTTACATGGAATAATAGGTCCCAGTTGTTTGTTCCTCGTGGTGGTGGTTGTCTGCCAACTAGACTAGTGTAAAATCCTGAAAATGGTGGTCAGATGTTTTTCTCCTATTAGATGCTTATCTCCAGCAGTTGTTGCTACGTTGCATTGGTTGGTGTTGAAGTAGCATGATTAATTTTCCTAGAATGCTTCCTTTGCCCTGTGAATCCTGATTTTTTAGCGGAATCTTATACTCTAGTTATTATCCTATATAACTACTCTCTCCGTCCGAAAATACTTGTCATTAAAATGAATAAAAAAATGTATCTAGAACTAAAATATATCTAGATACATCTAAAATTAAAATATATCTAGATACATCTTCTTTTATCCATTTTGATGACAAGTATTTCTGGACGGAGGGAGTACGTAGGTTATCTTCACTAAAATATTTATCTCAGCATACATGTATGCTGTCGGTAATCCTTGTGCGTAGCACTTAGCTAGATTTCCTTGTGCGCGAAATAAGGATTTCGCACGAGCGTACTGTAATAATTTACAGACACAAAAACACCACATTTCGTATTACGTACTCCCTTTATTCTAAATTACTTGTTACAGAAATGGATGTATCTAAAACTAAAATACATCTAGATACATCCATACCTCCGACAAGTAATTCAAAACGGAGGGAGTAGTTTCTAGTGAATGTGTATACCTGGCCATGGGCAGCCCGGCCCGATTGGCCTGACCTAACTCGGCTCGAAAAAGCCCGACCCGGCTCGGCCCGACCTTGTCCATGAGCCGGGCTCGGGCCTAGGTTTTGAGCCCGAAGCCCGGGCCAGGCCGGGCCCGAGCCCGTCGATTTCACCGTTTAAGGAAGAGGCCTGACCCGTGGCCCGAGGCCCGACGGGCTTTTAGTGTGATGGGCCGGGCTTGGGCCCGATTTTTAGGCCCGACGGCTGGGCCGGGCTCGGGCCTGGGTTTTTTGCGTCGGGCTTTGGTTGGCCCGGCCCGAAGCCCGGCCCGGCCCAAGGAATGGCCAGGTATATGCGTGTGTTTATCCAACCAGGATTTCACAGAGAAGCTCACAAAATAGAGTTGAACTATTGTATGCGGAAGTCGCTGAAGGTGACAACACAATTATGAAAACATTTTGGTACTGCCCATGCTCGAACTGGGGACCTTTAGTGTGTAAATAAAGACTAACGTGATAACCGACTACACCACAGCACCATCTTGAGAGTACTTAACCCACCTGATGAACACAGAAGACTAAACATTGTTTAGGCTAATCATTCCAGCCTCCCTCTCCAGTGGAAGTATACATCTTTAGAGTGCATGTTTCAGTAGGAGATAGAAAGAGCTCCCGTTTACAACTGGAATGCAAACACGTACGCATACCGTACATGTCATACTAATAACTCTAAGATGCACGTGTACAAGCGTACATCAATGGACAATCTTAGTCGAGATTGGTGCTAACAGCGTGCGGGTGGGTGGTTTCAGACTCCATTCACCGTACCCCAGAGCCCAGAACCACGGCGTGAACCATTGTTTGCTTACCAATACCACCCTCTTGTGGGTTGTGACTTCGGGTCAGAATTGTTGCAGTGCGGGATTGCGCCCGTTTCCGTTTCCGTGGCATCCCAACCTGAACAACGGCTGCGGACAGCTAAGGTAAACCCCGAAGATGGAAACACCGTTGCCTTTCGAGGCAGTCCCGTCTGTAGCCTCACATAAGAGCGTTGGGCTTTGACATTGCCAACAAAGAAGCTTCTTCTTCTCTTTGGCCAGCGCAGGAACGACAACACCCTGGGATTGAGCTTCGATGTTTCGGTTCCATCCCCCCTCTCTCAAAACTATCTCCCATGTTCTAACAATATTATAACATTCCCTCCGATCCATATTTCTTGTCATAACTTTCTTACAGTTTTAGTACAAATTCTAGTACTACGTAGTCCCAGTGCTCGTATCTGTGTAAAGGGTCAACATTTTTCAAAAAAAACCAAAACATTTCTTCTTCTTCTTAGACACACATCCAAACGAGCGTCATCTTGTGCTAGAGAAAAAAGGTCAAGATGACGCCAGATACAAACAAAGGCCAAAGAGCCATAAACACACAACAAAAGCGAGTGAAAAGAGCCTAGAGTCTAACTTTAACAAAAGGAAAACTCGGAGAAAGGAAATAAAAACTGATAGTGATGCAGCAAAATCACTTCTCTCAGCTAGCCATTGTCAACATTATGTTTTAAGAGAAAATGCAGTGGTGCCATTAAATGTGACATTACAAGTCAAGACATGCATCACCCATCAGTTCCAACTTTCAAAGACAAACATCATAAAGCCCTTCTTTCGAGTTAAAAACACACAAAACAACATATATCATTCCTCAAGAATTTATCTGTATTCGGTGTCAGAGAGACCAATGCAAACATCATCAAAATGGCGGCAATGAAACAAAAAACTGGGCCCAGAGTTTCCTCTAATCACCTGACAGAGGTTTGCATTGTGTAAAGCTATACAACAATCTACTTGATCACCTCAAAAAATAGAACTTCAGGCTGGAGCTTGCAGTCCTTGAAACGTTCTAGCAAATGCTCCCAACTATTTTCTCTCTGCATGGAGTTTCAACAGTCATTTACAGCTATTCCACCTAAACTTTGGAACAATTACATTGTTGCCAAAGAAGGAGAAGGTCGTACGCATTGAGCAGTTCAGGCCGATATGTCTACTCAATGTGAGCTTCAATTTTTTTACTAAGGTTGGTACGAATAGGTTGACGCGGATTGCCCATTCGGTTGTCCAACCAACTCAGACAACGTTCATGCCTGGGAGACACATCCTAAAAGGGGTTGTGGTACTACATGAAACTTTACACGGAATCCATTCGAAGAAACTAGATGTGGTTATTTTCAAAGTGGATTTTGAGAAAGCGTATGATAAGGTCAAATGGCCCTTCCTCCAACAAGCTTTACGTATGAAGGGGTTCAATGAAGCCTGGAGGAAACATGTGGATTCCTTTATTCAGAAAGGTAGTGTTGGGGTTAAGGTGAATGATGACACATGTCATTATTTCCAGAGACATAAGGGATTAAGACAGGGAGACTCGATGTCTCCCGTTCCGTTTAACATAGTAGCGAATATATTGGCAGTCCTTATTGGTCGGGCTAAAGAAAATGGCCAAGTAGATGGATTAGTTCCACATTTGGTGGATGGGGGAGTGTCCATACTACAATACGCCGATGACACAATTATTTTCCATGGAACATGATATTGCAAAAGCTAGAAATATGAAGCTAGTGCTTTGCTTATTTGGACAATTGTCGGGACTCAAAATTATTTTTAACAAAAGGGAATTGTTCTGTTTTGGGAGAGCCAAAGAGGAACAAGATGCATATAAACAACTGTTCGGTTGTGAAATGGGTTCACTACCGTTTAGTTACCTAGGGATCTCGATTCATCATCGCCAATTAACAAATAAGGAGTGGAAGTGCATTGAAGATAGATTCGAAAAAAGGCTAAGCTGCTGGAAGGGCAAGCATATATCTTATGGAGGTCGACTAGTGCTGATAAACTCGGTACTAACGAGTCTTCCAATGTTCCTCCCATCTTTCTTTGAAGTACCGGTAAGGGTACGGGAAATATTAGACTTTTATCAATCTCAATTCTTCTGGCAATGTGATGAGGTTAAGACGAAATATAGATTGGCCAGATGGGATATCATTTGCAGACCCAAAGACCAAGGCGGGTTAGGGATCGAGAACTTAGAAGCTAAGAATAAATGCCTCCTCTCCAAATGGTTATTCAGACTATTTACCAAGACTGAGGGTATGTGGATACACATCTTGCGTAATAAGTACCTCAAATCTAAGACTTTGGCCCAGGTTATTGCTAGGCCTAACGACTCGCCGTTCTGGAAAGGGTTAATGAGGATCAAAGTCTCCTTTTTTCAGAGGGTAAAGTTCTTCGTTGGCAATGGTAACACGACTAGATTTTGGGAAGATGCATGGTTAGGGGAGACACCCCTAGCATTACAATACCCACTTTATATAATATTGTACAACATAAGGAATTTTATGTTGCCACAGTATTATAGTCAGCCCCCCTTGATATACAATTCAGGAGGTCTATGGTAGGGGAATGATGGAATATAAAATCTTCATGTGGTTTGTCCACAAGGGAGTGATCTTGACGAAAGATAATTTGGTTAAGTGAAGATGGGTATTCCCTCCTTCCATATATATAGGGCCTAATACGTCTTTTGAGGTAGCCTTTGACCAATAATAAAGTTATTACTATACGAGGTGTATGATATAAAAATTATATCATTAGAAACTTCTTTCACATACGAATTTGATGGTATGCTGTGATGGCCTGGCTTATTAGGGATGATAGACTACTCATATCAATAAGGAATTCCTTCTTTTCCGGGAGCCCATTTGGACAGAACTCCAAAGTTAAGTGTGCTCAGCTTGGAGTAGTGTCCGGATGGGTGACCGATCGGGAAGTTGCTCCCGGGTGCGCATGAGTGAGGACAAAGTGCGCAGAAAAGACTAGTATTGATCTGTGAGGCCAGTCTAGATCCCGCCAGGAGTAATGACCACCGGCGGGTGTGTCCGGGGCGTTACAAGTTGGTATCAGAGCCGACCCTCGCGGTTACACGGATGGTTGCGGACAGGTGCGTGGTCATGTTGTTCATGACGTTTGTGACCCGTCGTGGCACACAACATGGCACATGTACTGGACTGGAAGCACAAACGTTTGTGCCAAGAGGGAACGTTCCTATGGCCCGACGAGGACGTCGTTTCCTCTGAGTGGGGGGTGTATGTGATGGCCTGGCTTATTAGGGATGATAGACTACTCATATCAATAAGGAATTCCTTCTTTTCCGGGAGCCCATTTGGACAGAACTCCAAAGTTAAGTGTGCTCAGCTTGGAGTAGTGTCCGGATGGGTGACCGATCGGGAAGTTGCTCCCGGGTGCGCATGAGTGAGGACAAAGTGCGCAGAAAAGACTAGTATTGATCTGTGAGGCCAGTCTAGATCCCGCCAGGAGTAACGACCACCGGCGGGTGTGTCCGGGGCGTTACATATGCTTTGTGTAACATGCATGTCATATATTGTTGTGCTAACCCATGGTCAAAGGTAACCTCGAAAAATGTATTAGGCCCTATGTAAATGGAAGGAGGGAGTAGGTAGTTCTAGATGTTGTTTTTGTGACCAGGATGAAACTATACAACACCTCTTTGTTGATTGCCCATTGGCAAAACTACTATGGCGCACGATACATATAGCCTTCAATGTTACTCCTCCAACTTGCATCAACACGTTATTTGGGATGTGGCTAAATGGAGTGGAACCAAATATAGCGAGACATATCCGGATAGGGATATGGGATTTACTTTGGGCTATATGGAACAACAGAAACGATATGATCTTTAACTGGAAAAACTTTATCAACTTTTTGCATGTTATCTACCACTACAAAAAATACTTCCGTGATGGTACGTGTTTTTCATAGTAGGTCACGTTTTCTGTCATGCATGTACATCCATGACGATTTTATGACAGAATCAAGATAGTCATACATGTGCTGTCATAGAAGTGTTCCATGACAATACTAAAATTATCATCACGAAAGTGTCCACTTCCATGATGATAAATGACACGTCATGGAAATGCTTTCGTCAAGGGTAACCGACATGTGGCCTCCACTGTAACGGGTCACCGTTAAGCTATCGGGTCCGGTTTTGGATCCGATAACCCGCTAACAGCACAGACCAATGGCGATTTTCTACATGTAAAATTCTCATTGGCCGATGGAACCACGTGTCAGCTCTGCATCGCGACAGATGTCAGCGTCCAATGGACATCAGGCGCCTATGATACGTCGACACGTGGCACCGGCCAACAGTGCCTCGTTTAGGTTAGAAGGCCGGGCCTGTCAAAATAAGCGGGCCCACCCATTAGCGACCTACTTGCGTCAGGCCCATTCGCAACCACGAGCCATACGAGTTACACAGAATCGGTCCATCAAAGGCCCATTCTAGATTTGACGATTTCCAGCCCATCGTCAGTTCCAGCCCGTTAACAGCCCACTACGTCTTTGGATCAATTACGGGCCGACCTTCTTTCGGCATGTTAGCAACCCATTATAGATATGGACCAATATGCCGCTGGTACGTCTTTCGGCCTTTTCTCGGCCCATTATATAGTTGAGCCAACGTCTAGCCCATTGTGACTTTCGGCCTTTTCTCGGCCCATTCTGTACATGGGCCTACTTCTAACCCGTTTTGTCTTTCGGCCTATTAATGGCCCGCACAACAGTTGGGCCTTTGATGGTGTCACCTGATTTTGGGTCCATTAGCGGCCCATGTTCCCTATGTCACAATTTCAGCCCGACATGACTTTCGACCTGTTAAAAGCCTAGTTTGTAAATTGAGCCTCTTTTGGACCAAAACACTTTCGGCCTCTTACTGATCCGTCAAGTAAAAGGGCCGAGACAAAATTGGCATTTATTTCGGCCTGCTAGAGGCCTGCTGGCCGTTTCCATTTTGTCGGATTCAGGGCTCCGCAGACCCAAGAAAGGTTCAAACTCTGGGGCATGTGCGAAGAACTCGACCTCTCCAGCCAACCAGTTTGTCACCCCCACGTCCTATCTCGATGAACAAGGAAGAAGATGGACATAGTAGTTTACCCAGGTTCGGGCCACCTTGCGGTGTAAGACCCTACTCCTGCTTTGGGGTGGATTAGCCTCACGAGGGGCTGAGGATGAACTAGTACAAGGGAAGAACAACCTTAGGAGGTCTGCTCTGGTGTGGATGTGAGATAGTGAGGTGTGGATCTGATCCAGTGAGAGCCCCCTTTCCTACAGTGGTGGCTAATCTATATTTATAGTGGCCTCGGTCCTCTTCCCCCAAAGCGTAGGCGGAAAGGGATTCCATAGTGGCCAATTTTGAAAGGAGACAAGTAGTACATCTTATCCTGACGAAAGGTGGTCTTCGCATGCAAAGCTTCTGGTCGTGATGCTGCGGTGGGCTCGGTGATGACATCCGTCCTGCTGTTGGCGGTCTTGGTCTTGTTGCACCAGAATGGAACCTTTTGTCTGATTCCTCGGGACCCTGCGCCTGCTCTTGCCTTCTTAGCACCAAAGAGGAAACCTGCTCCTCTGCGCCCGCTGGTGCCCGCCTGGCCTTGGTCGTCACGACTTGCATCAGTCAACCTCATGAGGTGAGCGCCCACATAGGAATCTCCGCTCCTCAGGGGCCAGCCTGGGAAGGCCGCTCCCTCCGGAGGTCTTGATGTCGCCCGCCTCGCGAGGCTTGCCCCCTCGCGAGGGTCTTATCTTGAAGGTGCTAAAGATGGGCCGTACCAGGCCGTCGATGGAGCCATACCATGGGCCGCAGGCAGGCAAGTCTGGCTACCTTGGTTCCCAGAACGCCGACACATTTATACGGCCCTATCGAGATTTCGGCGTGTTAACGACCTGTTAAGAGCCATTATTACGATCGACCACATCGATTGGGATCCACTAAATATTAGTTGACCAGCCCAATTAAATCCTTCTTTGACTACACATGTTTGTTCATCTGGATGGCGTCCAGGTAATGTTTGGGCATGTTTCCCCCCGTTTCAACGATATAGCATATACAAAGAATTATCCTACTCTATACTACCGCCTCTAAGAAACCTACACTATATAGTAAAGAGACTAAGGTATAGAAACGAAGAATAATCCTACACTATACAGTAAAGAAATTACAACAGATTATATCTACTAGGCATTATAGTTTGGCACCAGTGATAATAAAGCATACACAAACATCAAATTACATACACTGGGCAAATAAAGCTCATACATCATGGACGCGCATCAACAGAACTTACCATTTGAACTATAATCTCTTCAGAAAATAGGATTGGAAGGATTCAGATAGCACAAATTTCAGTCTACAGAATCTCTAATTCCTTTTTGGTTACCTCATTGTCTTGTTTCATTTTTTGACTCCTGCATCTAATACCTGCAACTCCAGTCTCACCATGTTGACTACATGTTGAGAATCATATACACCTTGTCTTGCCACCTCTAGTTGATGCTCGAGAACATCATCACATTCCAATTCCAATCCATAATCATTTGGTAACGGCCATGCCACACTGCTCTTAGATCTTTGTGTTGATGTCACTTCATCTGGAAATGTTTCTGTAGGTACACATGAATGTGGCAAAAATATAGTTACAATAGTGATGTGAGCAAGACAAACTATCTTGTACATGGCAAAATAGGACTAACAATAATGTTACACATCATGACGCATAAGCAGGTGATATTTTAAAAATTATAAAAATGGCAGTTTGTGCAGCCCGCATACAGAAATCTCTCTTAGCTCACCAGAGGAGCATGATGTTGGGGCCAAATCCAAAACACAAACATGTTACAAATTTATACCACACGCAACTACTGAACATTATATATATATATCTTGCGTATAAGTAAGCAAGCAGCTAGCCATTCTGTAGCTCAATTAACTAGCTGGAACATTGTGTGCCATGTTCCGGAAGAGTCTTAGGGAGCATAATGGACAACAGAGGGATTCAGACAAACCTACTACAACAAGCAAAACTATGCAATCATTAGCCTCGTATAAACTAGATTGTGAGCCTCATGCAGTAATAGTTGGTTAATAGACTTCAAAGCTTCAGGCACACTTCATTAGAGTAATTAAATGGCAAGGCCTTTAATTATGTCAACTAATACTTATACAAATACCCTACATCAGGCATCATTATTTGGACATCTCATTAACTGAGGACAAATAAAGCAATTGAAAATAACAATTTAACTATGCTTGAAACAAACAAGCAATTGAACTATTGAGTTGGCAACATGCATACATTCACGCCTCAATAACATCCATGGCCTAGCTACATTTACTATATAAAGGAACAAGTAATGTAATATTGTTTCCCCCCTATGAAGTATCTCGACTAGTATGTAATCAAGATCCTAGTAATGACAGGGAGGCCAATGATGTGAACATGCGTTTGGTTATGACATTTATGACATTGAAAACTCTACCATAGTAGGAAGCAGTTTCACACTATTCACTACTATAAGATGTTTTAGATATTTAAAAGTAGACTACATCCGTAATGAGTGAACAGACACATTAAAATGTGTTTACATACATCTGATTTACAAAAAAGTTAGAACGTCATATAGTAGTGAGCGGAGGGAGTTTTAATCAATGGCCCAATGACTGGGTTACAGGTGAAGAACCCTACGCAAGCACAATATCAAACAAATAGGATGTCCTGGTAATTGTAATACATTGACTTACCATAACTGGTTGAAAAGGCTCAGCGTTGCTCCTCCTTCTCTCGCAAGGTTCCTTCCTGACATCTTGTACTTGGAAATCCTCAATCTTATCTTCATTGCACCCCCTCTGCAAGGTGACACAAACTAGTTATTGGTCTCCTTGGAAGATAAATATTCATACTTTCTAGTCTGTGAACAACACCAAAGGATGAGTTTATAATAAAACAACACCACATAATGAAACATGCCACATCTCTTGCACACAATGAAATGAGCATTTACTATGTGTGCGCTATGTAAAAACTAGGCATACCTTCGAACTGGACCTCCAGGTACTCTTGGAGAGTCTAGTTTAGTGTACAACCAAACCTTTATGTCACCTATGAGTTATACAAGCCCCCACTACAACAACCCTTAGTGCTTAAATCGTTGACAAGCTCTGTTAGGTCAAGAACAACAAGTAATCAAAGCAAACAGTCCTAGTATGGCTGGCTAATACAAACAAGTAATTCAACAGATGTTTGAGCAAATCTTGCACAACATTGAATTACATATCAAGAAAACAAGCATAGAAGGAGGCTTAAAGACCATCACTTGACTGACCAGATTTAAGAGGCATTTAAACATCATGTGCAACGTATGAACTAACATAAACATTGCATATTTTAGATTCTATAATGAAATGCACATGTATTAGGTTATGCCATGTATGATGCCTAAATGTACACTATAGCAGGCATGAGTGATTCATCATTGCACACACAATTGAATAGGTTAAGGGCCAATTCTGTTCTGCCTTTTGAGAGGTTATTGTCAAAATAAGCCATAAAAGATGTAAAGAACTCGTTTTTGAGTTATGGGCTTGGGCTTAACTTACTTCGCTTGGGGGGAGGGGTGCTTGGTGTAGAAGCTCACAAAAAATTGAAGGGAATGCGAATAGCGAAATGACTCTATTGTCTGCCTATTACACTCAAAATGCCACTGGTCACGCCCACGCCACACGTGACCCTCAATTAAAAAAACACGCAAGAGTTCATTGCCCTACCCGCTTGCATCTCCTCTCCCTCTATCTCGATCTCCTTCCTGCAGCGCTACGGTTCCTCCAGCGAGCTGCCGCCACAAGTCCCATTTGGCCTGCTCCTCAATGATGCTCTACCTAGCTAGGCTAGATGGCCGGCGGTTAGGGCCCATTCTCCCTGGCTGCTCCTCTCTCTGGCGCCTCCCCTCACTCTCATGGTCTCCAGCAGCTGCTCCACTATGGTCTGTCCAACGCTCAACTCTGGCGGTCACCACACAACTACCACCGATGCCCCACTCCGGCAGAAGGCACCTCATTCCCCCTCGCCTCCTCCCAGGCCGTGGTGCTGTTGAAGGATGATCTCATCCAACAAGGTGAGGATCTCCTCTGATTTTTTTGCCAAATTTTCATTCTGATCTGCTATACGATGAATTTCTATGAGTTGTTGCTACTATATGATGCATTGCCATGAGCTGCTCCTGCTGCTGCTGTATGATGAATTGCTATGAGCTACTGCTGCTATATGATGAATTGCTATGAGCTGCTACTGCTATATGATGAGTTGCTATGAGCTGCTCCTGCTGCTGCTATATAATGAATTGCCATGAGCTGCTCCTACTGCTGCTAGATGATGAATTGCTATGAGCTACTGCTGGTATATGATGAATTGCTATGACCTGCTGATGACCCAGAAGTATAGGGGATCAATTGTAGTCCTTTCGATAAGTAAGAGTGTCGAACCCAACGAGGAGCAGAAGGAAATGAAAAGTGGTTTTTAGCAAGGTATTTTTTGCCAGCATTGAAATTGTCAGTAACAGATAGTTTGATAGCAAGATAATTTGTAAAGAGCAAGTAACGATAACGTTAAATAAAGTGTAGCAAGATAGCCCAATCCTTTTGTGGCAAAGGATAGGCCAAAACGGTTTCTTATAATAGGCAAAGTGTCCTTGAGGCTACATGGGAATTTCATCTAGTCACTTTCATCATGTTGGTTTGATTCGTGTTCGCTACTTTGATAATTTGATATGTGGGTGTGATACGTCCATTTTGCATCATGTTTTCTTACTGTTATTTATAATGTTTTTATCCATAATAATGCTTTTTGGAGTAGTTCTAACGCCTTTTCTCTCATAATTTACAAGGTACACAGCAAGAGGGAGAATTCCGGCAGTTGGAAATCTGTACCTGGAAAAGCTACGTCAGGCTACCTATTCTGCACAACTCCAAACAAGCTGAAACTTCACAAGGATTTTTTATGGAATATATAAGAATTATTGAAGCCAATAAGTACCAGAGGGGCCCCACCAGGTGGGCACAACCCACCTGGGCGCGCCAGGGAGCCCAGGCGCGCCCTGGTGGGTTGTGCTCCCCTCGGCCCACCTCCGGTGCCCATCTTTTGGTATATAAGTCATTTTGACCTAAACAAATAAGAGGAGGACTTTCGGGACGAAGCGCCGCCACCTCGAGGCGGAACTTGGGCAGGAGCACTTTTGCCCTTCGGCGGAGCGATTCCGCCGGGGGAACTTCCCTCCCGGAGGGGGAAATCATCGTCATCATCATCACCAACAGCTCTCCCATCTTGGGGAGGGCAATCTCCATCAACATCTTCGAAAACACCATATCCTCTCAAACCCTAGTTCATCTCTTGTGTTCAATCTTGTTACCCGAACTATAGATTGGTACCTGTGGGTGACTAGTAGTGTTGATTACATCTTGTAGTTGATTACTATATGGTTTATTTGGTGGAAGATTATATGTTCAGATCCAATATGCTATTTAATACCCCTCTGATCATGAGCATGTTTACCATTTGTGAGTAGTTACCTTTGTTCTTGAGGTCACGGGAGAAATCATGTCGCAAGTAATCATGTGAATTTGATATGTGTTCGATATTTTGATAGTATGTATGTTGTGATTCCCTTAGTGGTGTCATGTCAACGTCGACTACATGACACTTCACCATATTTTTGTCCTAAGGGAATGCATTGTGGAGTAGAAATTAGATGATGGGTTGCGAGAGTGACAGAAACTTAAACCCCAGTTTATGTGATATTCCATAAGGGACCGATTGGATCCAAAAGTTCAATGCTATGGTTAGAATTTATTCTTAATACTTTTATCGTAGTTGCGGATGCTTGCGGGAGGGTTAATCATAAGTAGGAGGTTTGTTCAAGTAAGAACAGCACCTAAGCACCGGCACACCCACATATCAAATTATCAAAGTACTGAACATGAATTAAACCAACATGATGAAAGTGACTAGATGAAATTTCCGTGTACCCTCAAGAACGCTTTGCTTATCATAAGAGACCGTTTTGGCCTGTCCTTTGCCTGAAAAGTATTCGGCTACCTTTTTGCACTTTATTACTACTATCGTTACTTGCTCGTTACAAATTATCTTGCTATCAAACTACTTTGTTACTTACAATTTTAGCACTTGCAGACATTACCTTACTGAAAACCACTTGTCATTTCCTTCTACTCCTCATTGGGTTCGACACTCTTACTTATTGAAAAGAGCTACAGTTGATCCCCTATACTTGTGGGTCATCAAGGCTATGTTCTGGCGCCATTGTTGGGGAGTGAAGCGCCTTTGGTAAGGAAACATTTATATAGTGTGCTGAAATTTATTGTCACTTGTTACTATGGAAAACAATCCTTTGAGGGGTTTGTTCGGGGTATCTTCACCTCGTCTGGAACCACAATTAGCTACCCCTCAACCTACAGCACCTACTAAACATATTGAATATGAAATTCCTTCGGGTATGATAGAACAACCGCTAGCTAATCCTTATGTAGGAGATGGAACCGAACATCCTGATATGCACTTGTTATATGTAGAACAAATTTGTGGATTGTTTAAGCTTGCAGGTCTACCCAGGGATGAAGTTATGAAAAAGGTTTTCCCTTTATCTTTGAAGGGAAAAGCATTGGCATGGTATAGGTTATGCATGATATTGGATCTTGGAAGTGGAATCGTTTGAAATTGGAGTTCCACCAAATTTTTTATACTATGCATCTAGTTCATCATGATCGGAATTATATATATAATTTTGGCCTCATGAAGGAGAAAGTATCTCTCTAGCTTGGGGGAGGCTTAAGTCAATGTTACATTCATGCCCCAATCATGAGCTCTCAAGAGAAATTATTATCCAGAATTTTTATGCTCGGCTTTCTCGTAATTATCAAACCATGCTTGATACTTCTTGTGCTGGTTCTTTTATGAAGAAGACTATTGAATTCCGGTTGGATCTTTTGGAAAGAATTAAACGCAACTCTGAAGATTGGGAACTCGACGAAGGTAAAGAGTCAGTTATTAAACTTAAGTATTATTGTGTTAAATCTTTTATGGATACTGATGCTTTTCAAAAGTTTAGCACTAAATATGGACTTGACTCTGAGATAGTAGCCTCCTTTTGTGAATCATTTGCTACTCATGTTGAACTCCCTAAAGAGAAGTGGTTTAAATATCACCCACCTATTAAATAAGAAATTAAAGAATAGGTACCAATTAAAGAAGAAACTATACTTTATAATGTTGATCTAGTTGTTCCTTCTGCTTATATTGGGAAACCACCTTTCCCTGTTAGGATAAAGGAACATGCTAAAGTTTCAGCTGTGGTTAAAAAAAGTTATACTATAACACCTAAACCTGATGAACAAATTAAAGTAGAACCTAGTATTGCTATGGTTAAAGATCTCTTGGAAGAAGATATGGATGGCATGTTATTTACTTTTGTGAAGAACCTGCTAGAATTGCCAAACCTGATAAAAAAGATAAACATAGAGCTATTGTTGGCATGCCCGTCATCTCAGTTAAAATAGGAGATCACTATTATCATGGTTTATGTGACATAGGTGCTAGTGTGAGTGCTATTCCTTACACCTTATATCAAGAAATTATGAATGACATAACACCCGCAGAGATAGAAGAAATAGATGTTACTATTAAACTTGCTAATAGAGACACTATATCACCAATTAGGATTGTTAGAGATGTTGAAGTCTTGTGTGGGAAAATAAAATACCCTACTAATTTTCTTGTTCTTGGTTCCCCACAAGATGACTTCTGTCCCATTATGTTTGGTAGACCTTTCTTGAATACCGTTAATGCTAAGATAAATTGTAAGAAACAAACTATCAGTGTTAGTTTTGGTGATGAGTCTCATGAATTTTTCCAAGTTTAGTAGAAATCTTCATGAAAAAGAATTGCCTAGTAAGGGTGAATTAATTGGTCTTGCTTCTATTGCTGTACCACCTACTGATCCTTTAGAAAAATATTTGCTAGACCATGAAAATGATTTTCATATGCATGAAAGAAATGAAATAGATAAAATTTTCTTTGAACAACGTCCTCTCTTAAACACAATTTGCCTGTTGGAACTCTAGGAGGTCCTCCTCCATCTAAAGGTGATCCTGTGTTTGAATTAAAACAATTGCCAGACACTTTGAAATATGCTTATCTTGATGAAAAGAAGATATATCCTGTTATTATTAGTGCTAACCTTTCAGAACATGAAGAAGAAAGATATTGAAAGTTCTAAGGAAGCACCGAGCTGCTATTGGATATACTCTTGATGATTTAAAGGGCATTAGTCCCACTCTATGTCAGCATAAAATTAATATCGAGCCTGATGCTAAACCCGTTGTTGATCACCAACGTTGGTTAAATTCGAAGATGAAAGAAGTGGTAAGAACGGAAATAGTACAACTTTTGGAGGCAGGTATAATCTATCCTATAGCTGATAGTAGATGGGTAAGTCCTGTTCATTGTGTTCCTAAGAAAGGAGGTATAACTATTGTTCCTAATGATAAGAATGAACTTATTCCACAAAGAATTGTTACAGGCTATAGAATGGTAATAGATTTTAGAAAATTAAACAAAGCAACTAGAAAAGATCATTACCCTTTGCCTTTTATTGACCAAATGATTGAAAGATTATCTAAGCACACACACTTTTGCTTCCTTGATGGATATTCTGGCTTTTCACAAATACCTGTTTCTCAACCTGGTCAAGAAAAGACCACTTTTACATGTCCCTTTGGAACCTATGCTTATAGACGTATGCCTTTTGGTTTATGTAATGCACCTGCTACCTTTCAAAGATGTATGACTGCTATATTCTCTGACTTTTGTGAAAAGATTGTTGAGGTTTTCATGGATGGCTTCTTTGTTTATGGGAAATCTTTTGATGATTGTTTAAGAAATCTTGACCGAGTTTTGCAGAGATGTGAACAAACAAATCTTGTCTTGAATTGGGAGAAGTGCCACTTTATGGTTAATGAAGGCATTGTCTTGGGTCATAAAATTTCTGAAATAGGTATTGAAGTGGACAAAGCTAAGGTTGATGCAATTGAGAAAATGCCATGTCCTAAAGATATAAAAGGTATTCATAGTTTCTTAGGTCATGCTGGTTTCTATAGGAGATTTATCAAAGACTTCTCTAAAATTTCTAGGCCTCTTACTAGTCACTTGCAAAAGGATATTCCCTTTGTTTTTGATGATGATTGTTTAGAAGCCTTTGAAACACTCAAGAAAGCCTTAATTTTTGCACCTATTCTTCAACCACTTGATTGGAACTTGCCTTTTGAAATTATGTGTGATGCTAGTGATTATGCTGTTGGTGCTATTCTAGGACAAAGAGTTGATAAGAAATTGAATGTAATTCATTATGCTAGTAAAACTCTAGACAGTGCTCAAAGAAATTATGCTACTACCGAAAAAGAATTCTTAGCAATGGTGTTTTCTTGTGATAAGTTTAGACCTTATATTGTTGATTACAAAGTAACTGTTCACACAGACCATGCTGCTATTAAATATCTCATGGAAAAGAATGATGCTAAACCTAGACTTATTAGGTGGGTTCTCTTGTTACAAGAATTTGATTTACATATCATTGATATAAAAGGAGTTGAGAACCTAGTAGCTGATAATTTGTCTAGGCTTGAAAATGTGCTTGATGACCCACTACCTATTGATGATAGTTTTCCTGATGAGCAGTTAGCTGCAATCAATGTTTCTCATAGTACTCCTTGGTATGCTGACTATGCTAATTAAATTGTTGCTAAATATTTACCATCTAGTTTTACATACCAACAAAAGAAAAAATTCTTCTATGATTTAGGACATTACTTTTGGGATGACCCACATCTTTATAAAGAAGGAGTAGATGGTATTATTAGACGTTGTGTACCTGAGCATGAACAGGGACACATCCTATGGAAATGTCACTCCGAAGCTTATGGAGGGCATCATGCTGGAGATAGAACTGCTCACAAGGTATTGCAATCTGGATTTTATTGGCATACTCTCTTCAAGGATGCCGGTAAGTTCGTCTTATCTTGTGATGAATGCCAAAGAATAGGTAATATCGGTAAGCGTAAAGAAATGCCTATGAATTATTCACTTGCTGTTGAACCATTTGATGTTTGGGGATTTGATTACATGGGACCTTTTCCTTCCTCTAATGGGTATACACATATTTTGGTTGCTGTTGATTATGTTACTAAATGGGTAGAAGCTATTGCAACCAGTAGTGCTGATCACAACACCTCTATTAAAAATGCTTAAGGAAGTTATTTTCCCAAGGTTTGGAGTCCCTAGATATTTAATGACTGATGGTGGTTCACACTTTATTCATGGTGCTTTCCGTAAAATGCTTGCCAAGTATGATGTTAACCATAGAATTGCATCACCTTATCATCCTTAGTCTAGTGGTCAAGTTGAACTTAGCAATAGAGAAATAAAATTAATTTTGCAAAACACTGTCAATAGGTCCAGCAAGAATTGGTCTAAAAAATTAGATGATGCACTTTGGGCTTATAGAACAGCATATAAAAATCCTATGGGTATGTCTCCTTATAAGATGGTTTATGAAAAATCTTGTCATTTGCCTCTTGAGTTAGAACATAAAGCATTTTGGGCAATCAAAGAACTCAATTATGACTTCAAAGTTGCTGGTGAAAAGAGGTTATTTAATATTAGCTCTCTAGATGAATGGAGAACCCAAGCTTATGAAAATGCAAAATTATTCAAAGAAAAAGTTAAAAGATGGCATGACAGAAGAATCCAAAAGCGTCAGTTTAAAGTCAAAGAATATGTTCTTTTGTACAACTCTTGTTTCAGATTCTTTGCAGGAAAACTCCTCTCAAAATGGGAAGGCCCATATGTCATCGAGGAGGTTTATCAGTCTGGAGCCATCAAAATAAATAATTCTCGAGGTACTAACCAGAAGGTTGTCAATGGGCAACAAATAAAACATTATATCTCAGGTACGCCTATTAATATTGAAAATAATATTATCCAAACTTTGAAACCGGAAGAACACATAAAAGAGTCCTTCCGGAACACTCCAGAATCGTGAAAATAAGGAGGTACGTGATACGGTAAGTAAACGGACTCCAAAAAATCCGCAAAAATATTTTTTATTAGTTTTGGAATATTTAATAATTTTGGGAATAAAGGAACTTTGATAGAGGGAAGGTGTACCGTCTTTCAATGAGATGGTGGCTATCGTTTTGGAGGAAGTCGACTTTGATGATCCGACTACGAACGTGCGAGGACGTCGCGCCTTAGAAATCGCTAAACCAACTCTAAGAGGTTATTGACCACGCCGGAGCATGATCAACCTGACCACGAAGGTCTGTTTCCTGCAGGAAAACAAAGAACAAGCAAGACACTAAGATTGCAATCTGGATATTGCGAATATAAGAGGAAAGCTTTATTGATCAAGGTGGGGTTCTGTGACGCCTTTGTGTGGTCATTGAACACAAACGAAGTACGCGAAGTTGCAGCTATGGCGAACTTTAATCTAAACAAACCCCAAAGTCTAAACGACGCCCTAAGGGCTGTATATATGGAGGAAGAGGGGGGGGGATTTTGTGGCCCTTGGAGGAGGGGTTCGAAACCAACCCTAACTCTTGTTTCCCCACACATACAGACTCTAAAAACAGCCTATACTCAAGTATTTCGAAATTACATGGGCCTGGCCCAATAATAAGGTGACACAGCACCTATAATAGCCTCTGGATGAAATTTATGAAGTGGCATCTTGTATATTTCGTCCAAGGCTTCACACACTCATTATGGTGGCTTCAAAGGCCTGAAATCATCACTTGTAACTCCGTTCTTGTTCCCCTTGCGCATGCCATCATCTCCATGCTTGATCTTGCTCCAATGATCATCCTTCTTGTCCAAGCTAGGCCTTCATTTGTAAGCAAGAAAAATGTATCCAATTTAGGCAGCATCATATTCTCACGAACATTAGAATCATTACCAAGAAACGAAAGTACCTGGTAATTTAATTGGCATGCACGAGATCTAGATTGGTCATGTATATGTATCAGTAGGGGTTGTGGGTGTAACTTTGTTAGTGATGTCCTCATCATCCTCCCCTTCTTGAATTGAAGTCGTCCTCGATGGAAGCTCATCTTCCTCACCCAAGTAAGGCTTCAAATCTGCAATGTTAAAAGTGGGACTAACCCCAAAATCAGCAGGCAACTCAAGTTTATATGCATTATCATTTATTTTTTCTAACACCTTAAAAGGACCATCAGCACGTCGCATTAGCTTTTACTTGCGCAAATTAGGAAACCTATCCTTACACAAGTGTAACTAAACAAGACCTCCAGGTGCAAAGACAACACGTTTTCTAACCCTTATCTCCAACAAGTTTATATTTAGCATTCATGCGCTCAATATTTTCCTTAGTTAACTCATGCATTTTTAAGATCAATTTCAGCATGTTGTTTAGCATCAAAATTAACCTTCTCCGAAGATGGAAGATGCAACAAATCATAGGTGGACGAGGTAGGAAACCATACACAATTTCAAAAGGGCACATCTTAGTAGTAGAATGCAGCGACAGATTATAAGCAAATTCAATATGAGGCAAGCATTCTTCCCACACTTTCTTGTTATTCTTCAAAACAGCCCTAAGCATGGTAGACAATGTTCTATTGACTACTTCAGTTTGTCCATCAGTTTGGGGATGACATGTAGTACTAAAAAGCAGTTTAGCCCCCAATTTAGCCCATAAACATCTCCAAAAGTGGCTAAGAAATTTAGTATCACGATCTGAAACAATAGTATTTGGCACACCATGCAAGCGAATAATTTCATGAAAGAACAAATCAGCAACATTAACAACATCATCGCTTTTATGACATGGTATAAAGTGTGCCATTTTCGAGAACCTATCCACGACAACAAATATGCTATCCCTCCCCTTCTTTGTTCGAGATAAACCTAAAACAAAGTCCATAGATATATCCTCCCAAGGAACACTAGGTACAGGCAAAGGCATATATAAACCATGAGGATTGAGTCGTGACTTAGCTTTTTGACATGTAGTGCAACGAGCAACAAAACGCTCAACATCCCATCTCATCTTTGGCCAAAAGAAATGTATAGCAAGTATATCCTCCGTCTTCTTCATGCCAAAGTGTCCCATTAATCCTCCTCATGCGCCTCCTGTAACAACAAAAGACGAACGGAGCTAGCTGGAATGCATAGCTTGTTAGCACAAAACACAAATCCATCGTTAACAACGAACTTGTTCCACGTTCTCCCTTCCTTACAATTCTGTAATGCATCTTTAAATTCAGCATCATGCACATATTGATCTTTGATGGTCTCCAAACCAAATATTTTAAAGTCAATTTGTGAAAGCATAGTATAACGACGAGACAATGCATCAGCAATAACATGTTCTTTACCCTTCTTGTGTTTAATGACATAAGGGAAAGTCTCAATGAATTCAACCCATTTAGCATGTCTACGGTTCAGTTTTGCTTGACTTTTAATGTGTTTCAAAGATTCATGATCAGAATGTATAACAAATTCCTTGGGCCATAAATAATATTGCCATGTTTCTAAGGTCCGAACAAGAGCATATAATTCTTTATCATAAGTAGAATAGTTCAGACTAGGTCCACTCATTTTTTTAGAAAAGTATGCAACATGTTTGCCATCTTGTAATAACACACCTCCTAATCCAATTCCACTGGCATCACATTCAAGCTCAAAAGTCTTATTGAAATCAGGAAGTTGGAGTAAAGGAGCATGTGTCAATTTATCTTTCAATACCGTGAAGGCTTCTTCCTGTGCGGTACCCCAAACAAAAGGCACATCCTTCTTTGTAAGCTCGTTGAGAGGTGCAGTAATGGTGCTGAAATCTCTCACAAAACGCCTATAGAAACCAACGAGGCCAAGGAAACTCCTCGCTTGTGTGACCGTTTTGGGCTGTGGCCAACTCTCAATAGCTTCAATCTTGGCTTTATCAACTTCAATTCCCTGTGGAGTAACAACATAGCCAAAAAAGTTACTCGGTCGGTGCAAAAGGTGCACTTTCCAAGGTTACCAAACAAACGTGCATCACATAGAGCAATACAAACAACACGTAAATGTTCCAAATGTTCCTCCAAAGATTTACTATAAATCAGTATATCATCAAAATAGACTACCACAAATCGTCCAATGGAAGCACGTAAAACTTCGTTCATTAATCTCATGAAAGTACTAGGTGTATTAGTTAACCCAAAAGGCATGACTAACCACTCATATAAACCAAACTTAGTTTTAAATGCAGTTTTCCATTCATCTCCCAATTTCATACGAATTTGATGGTATCCACTATGCAAATCAACTTTGGAGAATATTGTAGAGCCACTCAATTCATCACACATATCATCTAGCCTAGGAATAGGATGATGATAATGAATAGTAATATTATTAATGCCTCTACAATCAACACACATACGCGATGTACCATCCTTTTTCGGCACTAGAATAATAGGAACATCACCTAGACTAAGGGATTTGCGAATATAAC
The DNA here is from genome assembly GCF_056163025.1 of Triticum urartu. Classification (NCBI taxonomy): domain Eukaryota; kingdom Viridiplantae; phylum Streptophyta; class Magnoliopsida; order Poales; family Poaceae; genus Triticum; species Triticum urartu. Next base: position 191,654,982 of record NC_141877.1, on the reverse strand, counting down.
CTTTGTCGAGCATCTCATGGACTTGACGCATAATCTCCTTCGCCTCCTCTGGATTGGTACGGTATGGTGCACGGTTGGGTAGCAAAGCACCGGGAATTAAGTCAATCTGATGCTCAATCCCTCGAATAGGTGGTAATCCCGGTGGCACGTCTTGTGGAAAGACATCGGAAAACTCCTGCAAAATGTTAGTAACAGCAGGAGGCAAAGAGGAAGGCACGTCCTCGAATGAAAATAGTGCCTCTTTGCACACAAAAGCATAGCAAACAGATTTGCTGAAATCTAGATCATCAATATCATATTTGGTGGCAAGTAAACATGCACTTTTCAATTTAATTTCAGAAGCAACACTAGACGGTTTATTATTAGGCTTAATTTGTTGCTCAAATTCTTTTGCCACAATCTGATTTTCACTCTTGTTGTGCTCCTGTTTTGCTTTATTAGCTCTATTAATATCATCTTTCAAAATGGAATCAGGAGTCATAGGAAGCAAAGTAATATGTTTATCCTTATGAACAAGAGTATACTGATTGTTTCTACCATAGTGTACAAAATTTTTATCAAATTGCAATGGTCTACCAAGTAATAAGGAACATGCTTGCATGGGTACCACATCACAATCAACATAATCAACATATGTAGAGATACTAAAATGCACACGAACAGTACGTGTTACCCGCTGTTATTGAAACATTGGATATAGTAAGGATGTGGATGTGATCTTGTGGTGAGAGATAGCTTCTCCACCATCTCCATGCTAGCCAAGTTATTGCAACTCCCTCCATCTATGATGACGAGAACAGAACATTCCTTCACAACTCCCTTTGTATGGAACAAATTATGCCTCTGACTTTTGCTCTGCTTGTGTGACCTGCACACTCAAAACACGTTGAGAAACTAAACATTCATACCTGTTAGCGTCTTCAGGAGCCATGTATTGCATCTCATTTTTAGAATCATCTCCACTGTGTTCTTCACGTGTAATAAGAGCCAAAGTCTCCTCATCATAGTCACTAGCGGACTCATAACCACCATCCTCAGTAGCAATCATCACACGCTGAGATTTGCATTCTCTTGCATAATGACCTCTTCCCTTACAACAACGACAAAGAACATCACTTGTGTGCCCTGTTGATGCCATGGAAGAAGAAGAGCTCTGTATAGACCTGACAGGTATGCTCTTGGTAGATAGTGGTGGTTGTGCCTGCTTTCTTGTATCACGAATGGAGGTGGCAGATGATGGAGGTGCCGATGTAGTAGAATGTGTGGAAGTAGAGGATGCACATGGTGTCCATGAGGAAGGTCGACCTGCAGAATAGTTAGTTCGTGCCAATGCCTGTCGATCCTGCACTTCACGTTCAGCTTTACAAGCAAGATGGAATAAATGAGTGATATTATTGTACTCCTTATACTCTAGAATGGTCTAAATCTCTCTATTTAATCCACCCATAAAACGTGCAAGCATAGCTTTAGTATCCTCAACAATACCACATCTAATCATGCCAGTTTGTAATTCCTGATAATATTCCTCTACAAATTTTTTTCTTGTCTTAAACGCTGCAATTTTCGAAGTAATTCATGTTAATAGCAGTTTTCAAAGCAGCCCAAGTAGTTGGAATATTATTCGGATATAATCTACGATGTTCAGACCACCACACATAAGCAAAACTAGTGAAAGCACAAAGTGCAGCAACAACACATCTCTCCTCGGGATATTCTAAACATGTGAAATGTTGTTCGGTTTCTAACTCCCAAGTAAGATATATATTAGGAACATATCTACCCTCAAATGGTGGAATATTCAATTTTAGTTTAGGGAGATGGTCATGATCTCGTACCTGAGGGGGAGCCCTACCATTACAATTATTTGCATGTGGACGACCTGGTGGTTGTGGTGCTGGTGGTTGCACATAGTTCTGATTTTGATCAACCTCATCCTCGTAATCTCCCGCATAATCCTCCTCCTCCTCCTCATCAGCAGGAGCCGCAAAAGTATCAAAAACAACACCAACAGTTTGGCCAGGCTCAAAAGGGACACGGCTCACTCGGCGGAGGGCTGTTTCGCAACATGGAGGTAGTCGTCGTCGTTGTTGTTGTGTTGTTGTTGTTGTTGTTGTTGTTGTTGTTGTTGTTGTTGTTGTTGTTGTCGTCGTCGTTGTTGTTGTCGTTGTTGCTGTCGTTGTCGTCGTTGTTGTTGTTGTTGTTGTTGCTGTTGCCGCTGTTGCTGTTGCTGTTGTTGTTGTTGTTGTTGTTGTTGTTGTTGTTGTTGTTGTTGTTGTTGTTGTTGTTGTTGTTGTTGCAGGTGCAGCCAGTGGTGGTTGTGGAAGAAGCGCAAGCAGTTCATTAAATTTGTTATCGAGCTTTGTTTCGAACATCTTCTCAAAGCCAGTAATCTTATCCATGGCCTCTTCAAAATTGTTCAGCACATCTTGCACCTGTTCAGTCATCATTTGCTGAAATTTATCATGCAACTCCTTATTCGTCATGTTCTCCCAGCCAGTCTCATCGACTTGTGATCCTGCCATGGTTAGCAGCAATAGAAACACACAAGAATATGATCCTACATACTACTAGAAAATGGTGGTGGGGCGTCACAAATCCGTCAAGCAAATCTCAAATTCTTACCAGTTCTTACCCAGCAGCAGGCGGTGATCGGCAACCGTCGTAGTCAAAACTCTCAAAGCTTGGATAGAGCGATTATCAGGGAGAGTCAAATGCATGACGTAGATGTATGTGGAGCTGGGAAGGCTTATAATACGGCAGCAAAAAGGGTCAGCAATAATCAATTCAGAGATGCAAAGTTGAATAAACGATAAACAACGGTACTGTGCTGGTCCTAGGCGAGACCGTGCTAGAGACACGAGCCTAGAACACTAACAAAATCACGGCGCTGCACGTGAGCACACTCCGATTTTTCTCTCTTTTTTTGCACTTTTTTCCTCTTTTTTTGCTCCGCAACATTTTTTTTCTCGAAAAAGTCTACAAATGGTCTTAAAACTGCCTAGCTAGAATTTTCCAGACTTAGTTTTTTTAAACTGGAACTAATTTTCTACTGTGGGTATCACGAAAGTTCGGGAGTCCTACTCTGTCACGACTCAGAGAATGGCGTGATATGGAAATCCAAAACAGAGTAACAAAATACTGGACTCGGACTGGTGGCGGAGATGAATCTGGTGGAACTCGAACTGGTGGCGATGATGAATCTGGTGGAACTCGGACTGGTGGCAGATATATGTTGCAGGTGGACTCAGATTGGCGTGATGGTGGCAGATAGGTGGTGGCGTATATGGACTCAGATTGGCGGTGAATATGTGGTGGTGGTATACGGCAGTGGCGATGAAGTTGGTGCAGTGGTGGTATATGGCAGCAACGATGGTGATGATGCGGTGGTGATATATGGCAGCGGCGACGTGAAAACCTATGAACAGAACTCGAAACTCTAAAAGAATAGAGACTAAGACCAACAATTTGACACGATGATGCAATCGCAAATTCAACAAAGCAAATACAGAAAAGATTATGCAAAGGCTCAGATTAGTTCGGATAGAATGAACTAACCCTAATTTTTTTTGGCTTTTTCGTGGACTATAGGTATGAAGAACAGACTCGATCTAAACTATGGAAAAACTATAAAATCTTACCGAGCAACCTGGAGCTCTGATACCACTTGATAGAGGCAAAGGTGTCCCTACTTTCGATGAGATGGTGGCTATCGTTTTGGAGGAAGTCGACTTTGATGATCCGACTACGAACGTGCGAGGATGTCATGCCTTAGCAATCGCTAAACCAAATCCGAGAGGTTATTGACCACGCCGGAGCATGATCGACCTAACTACGAAGGCCTGTTTCCTGCAGGCAAACGAAGAACAAGCAAGACACTAAGATTGCAATCTGGATATCGCGAATATAAGAGGAAAGCTTTATCGATCAAGGCGGGGTTCTGTGACACCTTTGTCTGGTCATTGAACGCAAACGAAGTACGCGAAGTTGCAGCTATGGTGAACTTTAATATAAACAAAACCCAAAGTCTAAACGACGCCCTAAGGACTATATATATGGAGGAAGAGGGGGAGGGGGATTTTGTGTCCCTTGGAGGAGGGGTCCGAAACCAACCCTAACTCATGTTTCCCCACACATACGGACTGTAAAAACAGCCTATACCCAAGTATTTCAAAATTACATGGGCTTGACCCAATAATAAGGTGACGCAACACCTATAATAGCCTCTGGGCGAAATTTATGAAGTGGCATCTTGTATATTTCATCCAAGGCTTCACACACTCATTATGGTGGCTTCAAAGTCCTGAAATCATCACTTGTAACTCTGTTCTTGTTTCCCTTGCGCATGCCATCATCTCCATGCTTGATCTTGCTCCAATGATCATCCTTATTGTCCAAGCTAGGCCCTTCATTTGTAAGCAAGACAATTGTATCCAATTTAGGCAGCATCATATTCTCACGAACATTAGAATCATTACCAAGAAACGGAAGTACCTGGTAATTTAATTGGCGTGCGCGAGCTCTAGTAATTGGTCCTGTATATGTATCATTAGGGGTTGTGGGTGTAACTTTGTTAGTGATGTCCTCATCAAACTTCCAGGAAGCGTCCCCTGGTGGGCACAAGACAGCCTGGCGCGCCCAGGTGGGTTGTGCCCACCTGGGACACCTCCCATACTTCATTTTTCTACAGTATGCTTGTCCTCCAAGATAAAAAATCTATATATACTTCCCGAACGTGTTGATCACCGTACCGTGGAGAAATCCTCTGTTCTCTTTTCTTGCTATTTTCTATCAGATCTGTCGAGCCAAGCATCATGTCTTCTTCTTCCTCCAACAACGTGGAAGAGGATGCTTGGTTTATGAAGATTGAGCTGAAGAGAGAAGAGCCCGTGGAAGCCGTCGGAGGAGATGAGAGAAAGGAGGTTATCGCAGATCAGCCTCCGGTCTTCGAACAAGCACTGCCAGCTGAGGAGGAGGAGGATATCCTTAAACCTTACCTTACCCATCTTACTCCTGTTGAGGTTGAAGCTTTTCGCATCATTGAAATAGTTCGCATAGAAAATAAGTATCTCACTCGTGAAAATATTCTGCATCAAGAGCACATGACCCACCTCCGGAGCGTCATCCGTCGATTCAAAAATCTCTTGATCCTTAAGGATAGAATTGCTTCATCACCACCACCACCATCATCTTCTTCACCACCAAAAGAGAACTAAGTATCAGGTATGGGCACTCCCCTTGGCTTTCGCCAAGCTCGGGGGAGGTGCCCTGGTATCGTATCATCCCACTATCTTTTTGCTTTTACTTATTTTAGTTCGATCCTCTGCTTTAGATGAATAAAAGTTTAGTTTGATCCTTTCTTCTTTGAGAGTTTGCTTACTGATCTATCCTTGTAATCGTGTGCAAGTTATATAATAAACTTTAGTTTGAGTTTTTGCTTTCTCTACTTTCATGTTGCAAATAAAGAAAAGAAATAAGAAAGAATATAAGAGAAGAAATAAATAAAAGAAAGGAAAAAAATAATGAAAAGATTATATACTAATCCTATGGTAGGTGATGGTACCACATAAGGAAAAGTATAAGTAGAAAATTTTATTAGAGATTGACAAACATAGCATTAGTCAGTGATGCAACTCATGAAAGAATTAATAAGGGAAGAGAAGATTCACATATAAATATACTATCGTAGAAATCTTTTGTGATTGTGAGCCCTCATCAAAATATTATATGCCAAAATTGTTGACGTTGGACAAGGAAGACAACCTAATGATTTATGCTTATTAACATTCACATAGAATTCATACTATCATGGATCCTTTAACATGTGATGCTTTCCCCCTATCTTTGCTAGCCAAAAATTCCGCACTAAGTAGAGATACTACTTGTGCATCCAAAAACCCTTAAAACCAAATCTTATTTTCAAGAGTCCACCATACCTACCTACGGATTGAGCAAGATCCCTCAAGTAAGTCGTCATCGGTGCAAAAAGGCAATAAAAATGCTTCTAAAAGTGTGAGACCATTTAGTGTAAGAGAAAATTGAGCGTTGCACGAACTTGTGATGGTGAAGAATAAAAGCAACAGACTGCATAATAAAGGTCGCTATCACAAGGGGCAATGTAACGTGACGTTCTTTTGCACTAAGGGATTGAGCATACAAACAAATAAGCGCATGGCAACCTCTGCTTCCCTCTGCGAAGAGCCTATCTTTTAGTTTTATGCAAGAGTCAAAGTTTTTCTCTCTATTCCTTTTATTTTTCTCCTTTGGCAAGCATCATGTGGTGAGGAAAGATCTAGGCACATATGTCCAGTTGAATATGGGTGGCATGCATTATTATTGTTGACATCTCCCTTGAGGTGAGTACGTTAGGAGGCAAAACCCCTATCTTTCTATGTGTCCAGTTGAAACGTTTTGCTCATGTGTACGCGGTGAGTGTTAGCAATCATAGAAGACTTTATGATGGTTGAGTATGTGGACTTTCCTAAAGGCTCCGACACGTGACCCTTCCTGAAAAGATGATGAATTGTAGTTGCAAAGTTGACTGAGAACATAGTTTCTTGGTTTCTAATAGAGTTTTTGCTTTATACTTTGATTGTGTGATGAACTATTACTTATTCATGAGAAGTATATGATAGAAGTTCTATGATAAAAGTCCTATGTTTAATTTTGCTGCTGTTATAGTAATCAACATGATGCTTCTATGTCTGTATTTTGTTTTTATTGACACCTCTCTCTCAAAGCATGTGGACATGTTTTTCAATTTTGGTTTTCGCTTGAGGACAAGCGAGGTCTAAGCTTGGGGGAGTTGATACATCCATTTTGCATCATGTTTTCTTACTGTTATTTATAATGTTTTTATCCATAATAATGCTTTTTGGAGTAATTCTAATGCCTTTCTTTCTCACAATTTACAAGGTACACACCAAGAGGGAGAATTCCGGCAGCTGGAAATCTGTACCTGGAAAAGCTAGGTTAGGCTACCTATTTTGCACAACTCCAAACAAGCTTCATGAGGATTTTTTATGGAATATATAAGAATTATTGGAGCCAATAAGTACCAGAGGGGGCCCACCAGGTGGGCACAACCCACCTGGGCGCGTCAGGGAGCCCAGGCGCGCCCTGGTGGGTTGTGCTCCCCTCGGCCCACCTCTAGTTCCCATCTTTTGGTATATAAGTCATTTTGACCTAAAAAAAATAAGAGGAGGACTTTCGGGACGAAGCGCCGAACTTTTGCCCTCCGGCGGAGCGATTCCGCCGAGGGAACTTCCCTCCCGGAGGGGGAAATCATCGTCATCATCATCATCACCACCAACAACTCTCCCATCTTGGGGAGGGCAATCTCCATCAACATCTTCAACAACACCATCTCCTCTGAAACCCTAGTTCATCTCTTGTGTTCAATCTTGTTACCGGAACTATAGATTGGTACTTGTGGGTGACTAGTAGTGTTGATTACATCTTGTAGTTGATTACTATATGGTTTATTTGGGGAAGATTATTTGTTCAGATCCAATATGCTATTTAATACCCCTCTGATCATGAGCATGTTTATCATTTGTGAGTAGTTACCTTTGTGCTTGAGGTCACGGGAGAAATCATGTTGCAAGTAATCATGTGAATTTGATATGTGTTCGATATTTTGATTGTATGTATGTTGTGATTCCCTCAGTGGTGTCATGTGAATGTCGACTACATGACACTTCACCATATTTTGGGCCTAAGGGAATGCATTGTGGAGTAGCAATTAGATGATGGGTTGCGAGAGTGATAGAAACTTAAACCCAGTTTATGTGATATTCCATAAGGGACTGATTGGATCCAAAATTTTAATGCCATGGTTAGAATTTATTCTTAATACTTTTATCGTAGTTGCGGATGCTTGCGGGAGGGTTAATCATAAGTAGGAGGTTTGTTCAAGTAAGAACAACACCTAAGCACCGGTCCATCCACATATCAAATTATCAAAGTACCGAACACGAATTAAACCAACATGATGAAATTCCCGTGTACCCTCAAGAACGCTTTGCTTATCATAGGAGACCGTTTTGGCCTGTCCTTTGCCTGAAAAGGATTGGGCTACCTTGCTGTACTTTATTACTACTACCGTTACTTGCTAGTTACAAATTATCTTGCTATCAAACTACTTTGTTACTTACAATTTCAGCACTTGCAGACATTACGTTACTGGAAACCACTTGTCATTTCCTTCTGCTCCTCGTTGGGTTCGACACTCTTACTTATCGAAAGGAGCTACAATTGATCCCCTATGCTTGTGGGTCATCAGGGTGGACCGGTGCTTAGGTGCTGTTCTTACTTGAACAAACCTCCTACTTATTATTAAACCCCTTGCAAGCATCCACAACTACGAGAAAAGTATTAAGATAAAATCTAATCATATCATTAAACATTTGGATCCAAATCGGTCCCTTATGAAGTAGCGCATAAACTAGGGTTTAAGCTTCTGTCACTCTAGCAACCCATCGTCTAATAAAGACTGCACAATGCATTCCCTTATGCCCAAGTATGGTGAAGTGCAATGTAGTCGGCATTCACATGACACCAGTAAGGGAATCACAACATACATATCATCAAAATATCAAACACATATCAAGTTCACATGATTACTTGCAACATTACTTCTCCCGTGACCTCAAGGACAAAAGTAACTACTCACAAATGACAATCATGCTCAAGATCAAAGGGGTATTAAATAGCATAATGGATCCTAACATATAATCTTCCACCAAATAAACCATATAGTAATAAACTACAAGATGTAATCAACACTAGTAGTCACCCACAAGTACCAATCTGAGGTTCCGGTACAAAGATTGAACACAAGAGATGAACTAGGGTTTTAGAGGAGATGGTGTTGTTGAAGATGTTCATGGATATTTCCCTCCCAAAGATGAGAGGGTTGTTGGTGACGACGATGACTTCGATTTCCCGTTCCGGGAGGGAAGTTCCCCTGACGGAGTCGCTCCGTCGGAGGGCAAAAGTGCTCCTGCCCAAGTTCCGCCTCGAGACGGCGGTGCTCCATCCCGAAAGTCCTCTCCTTATGTTTTATAGGTCAAAGTGACCTATATATATCTCAGAAGATGGGAACCAGAGGTGGGCCATGCTGGGCACAACCCACCAAGGCACGCCTGGTGTCTTGTGCTCACTAGGTGGGCCCCCTCAGGTAGTTATTTGCTCCAATATTTTTTATATATTCCAAAACAATTCTCCGTAAATTTTCAGCTCATTTGGAGATGTGCAGAATAGGTAACTCCGACGTAGCTTTTTCAGGTTTAGAATTCCAGCTGCCGGCATTCTCCCTCTATGTGTAAACCTTGCATATTATGAGAGAAAAGGCATTAGAATTACTCCATAAAGCATTATTATGCATAAAAACATTATAAATAACAGTATGAAAACATCATGCAAAATGGACGTATCAAATCCCCAAGCTTAGACCTCGCTTGTCCTCAAGCGAAAAACAGATATCGAAAAACATGCCCACTTGCTTAGAGAGAGAGGTGTCGATAAAAATAAAATACGGAAATAGAAGCATCATGCTTATTATTATAATAAAAACAAATTTTATCATAGAACTTTATCACATAACTTTTATCATATAACTTCTCATGAACAAGTAATAATTCATCACAACATCGAAGTAAAAGCATAAACTCTATTGAAAACCACCAAACTACATTCTCAGTCAACTTTGCAACTACAATTCATCATCTTTTCAGGAAGGGTCTCATATCGGAGAGCCTTTTGGCAAGTCCACATACTCAACCATCATATAATCTTCTATGATTGCTAACACTCACCACATACCCATGAGCAAAAAGTTTCAACCAGACACATAGAAAGATAGGGGCTTATAGTTTTGCCTCCTAATGTATTCACCTCAAGGGTGATGTCAACAATAATAACTCATGCTCACTCACATCCAACTGGATATATGTGCCTAGATCTTTCCTCACCACATGATGCTTGCGAAAAGAGAAAATAACAGGGAATAGGGAAGAATAGTTTGACCCTTGCATAAAAATAAATACATAAAAGTAAAAGATAAGCCCTTCGCAGAGGGAAGCAGAGGTTGTCATGCGCTTTTCGGTTTGTATGCTCAATCCCTTAGTGAAAAAGAACGTCACCTTATATTTCCCCTGATGATAGCAACCTTTATTATGTAGTCTGTTGCCTTTATTATTTTGCCATCACAAGTTTGTACAACACTCAATCTTCTCTTACACTAAATGATCCAACACATTTACAAGCAATTTTTATTGCCTTATTGCACCGATGACAACTTACTTGAAGGATCTTACTCAATACATATGTAGGTATGGTGGACTCTCAATATAAGATTTTGGGTTTAAGGGTTTTTGGATGCACAAGTAGTATCTCTACTTAGTGCAAATTTTTTGGCTAGCAAAGATATTGAGCAAGCACCACATGTTAAAGGATCTATGCCAATATAACTTCTGTCTGAATATGAACAAGCATAAATCATTACGTTGTCTTCCTTATCCAACATCAAAATTTTTGGCATATAATATTTTGATGGGGGCTCAAAATCATTAAAGATGTCCAAGATAGTGTATTCGTATGTGAATCTTCTCTTCCCTTATTAATTCTTTCATGAATTGCATCATTGACCAATGCTATTGTTGGGGGAAATGACACCTACGCGATCACGAGGAATCTCTTTTTGCTACAGTTGGTGGGTGCGGGGCTGTGGAAAGAGCGGGATTAAGAGATTAACGCGGGGGGATTATCCAGGTTCGGGCGTGCAAGATCCAAAAAATCCGAATCCTCTCTCAGTACGCCGTGGGCCTCCTTTTATAGTCAAAGGGGCTACCACAGTGGCGCATAGTAGATGGAAAGCTATACAGTAGTTGAGTCTATCTCTTGGCACCATAGAACAAACGCATTTAATGTGTTGCCGACGTGCCTTCCTTGCTTTATCGGGGACAGTAAGGAAGCTCGTCCCAGCTGTCGCCGCCTCACCTGGCTTCGACGCGCGTCCGAACTGGCGAGGCATGTAGCGCCACGCTGGCTGGCTGCTGAGTTGGTGCGGTGGCAGAGTCTTCACGAAGATCTGCATGCCACCACGCAGGTGCTTGCCGAGTCGGCCTAGAGGCCACACGTCGCCACATAGGCGCCTGCCTAGTTGGTGGGCTGGCAGTTGCATGGGAACGGCGGTGGAGTCTTGGCAGATGTGGGCCTGGCTGCGACCCCGCGGATGTTTTCGGCAAGAGTCCTGCCGGGGCCCCGGCAAAGGTCTTGCCATGGCATCGTGGTCGTCCCCGGCACGGGTCTTGCCGGGGGTCTCGTGGGTATCCTTGGCAAGGATGTTGCCGAGGATCGTCATCTTCTGGTCATCATCTAGTCTTGTGTTCTTCTGGTCTCCACAAAGATTTGCATGCCACCATGGAGGTGCCTCCCGAGCCTCGGTTCCAAAGTGGTTAATGGTGTTGGAACTCTTGGGATCAAGGGGGCGGCTCTGCTGGTGTCGGGCAAGTTACCCCGGCAAGGTTCTTGCCGGGGCTGCGGAGGTCGCCCCGGCAAGGGCCTTGCCGGGGGAGTCCACCTCGCCCCTCTGCTCTTCGTGCTTCTGGCTTGGCATTGTTCTGGTGCTCTTGTGGATTTGCTTCCTTCCTTTGCCCCACTAGGTGTGGCCGTAGGCACGACTCCAACTGCCTGCACACCAGTAAAGGGGTACAAAATAGGACCCGCCCTTTTATGCACCGACATGAGCCCCCGGGTGTAACACCCCGTATGTAACTTGCCATATTTGTATTCCAACTCTTGCCATTTCCGGCACTAAGTTATGATATTTCCTCGTTGTCGGATTTTGTCTTCGTTTTTTGTCTTTGTCATGCATCTCATATCATGTCATCATGTGCATCACATTTGCATACATGTTCGTCTCATGCATCCGAGCATTTCCCCATTGTCCGTTTTGCATTCTGGCGCTCCTATGTCCTCCGGTGTCCCTTTCTACCTCTTTTCGTATGCGGGTGTTAAACGTTCTCGGATTGGACCGAGACTTGCCAAGCAGGCCTTGCTTTACTACCGATAGACCGCCTGTCAAGTTTCGTGCCATTTGGACTTCGTTTGATACTCCAACGGTTAACCGAGGAACCGAAAAGTCCTTGTGTGTGTTGCAGCCCAACACCCCTCCAAAGTGGCCCAAAACCCACCAAAACCCCCTCCATCATCTAGGTCATTCGATCACGATCGCGTGGCCGCAAACCGTGCTCAATTTGGAGACTCCTAGCTCCCTCTACCTATAAATATAGACTCTTCCCCGAAATTTCGGATCAAAACCTAGATTCCTCTCCCCTCCGCACAGCCGGACGTGTCCGCCCGCCGCCGGATGAAAATCCCGCCGCCGCCACCACGTGGCATGCCACCATTCGCCCGGCTGCCTCCCTCCGCCGCCGGCCCGCCGAGCCCAGGGCGGGCCCCCGAGGCCCATCGCCGCCCCGAGCCTCCCCGCGCCGCCCGGTCGTCTCCTTCGCCGTGCCGCCCCGCGCCATCGCAAACCGCACCGGCGCCG